>NC_133384.1:4509955-4544250 GCF_049309525.1 Garra rufa | reverse complement strand
GACAGTTGTGTAAAAAGAATCATGCCCTTTGAACAATTTTACATGATTGGTATTTTTACATGAAACATGATTAATTTGCTTTTAGAACGTATGATCGTTTGAAGGTAACGACATGGTAAGTGGACAACATGGAAAATTTGGGCTTTTGCATCAGAGAAATGTTTTCATATAACTACTGTAAACCTATTGGCAGGAGTACCCTGGGAACAAGTTTAGTTATCCACCTTTTTCTTCAACACGGAAGTAAACCTATGGGTGAAACTTCCGGTTCATTGTCCGCTGTAGGGGAATAATGAGAAGAATAACAACGTGCAGTAAACAGTAAACTGTTTGCACTACAAACTAGTGCGCTCATAATTAAGATCATAAATTAAAATAATGTGGTAAGACACACCTATTTAAATTTAAATTAGCTCCTACTTTAGAGTCAAGCCAACACAGTAAGAGTGACCTACCATTGACCTAAGTATACACTGATTGGCTAAACACATGCAATATGAAACACAGGCACCTGGCAATTTAAAAAAAAAAAAACGTACAAATACACTATGTACATATATTTACTCCGCAAACATAGAAAATAGTAATAGATGTACCAACGCTGAAGTCCAGGCACTTCTTCATCCTTCAGTTGGAATGTGGCCACATATGGTGACCCATACTTGGAATTTGTGCTCTGCATTTAACCCACACACACACACACACACACCTGGAGCAGTGGGCAGCCATATTGCTGCGGCACCCGGGGAGCAGTTGGGGGTTCGGTGCCTTGCTCAAGGGTCTCACCTCAGTCATAGTATTGAGGGTGGAGAGAGCGCTGGTTATTCACTCCACCCACCAACAATCCTTGCCGGACCTGAGACTCAAACCCGCAACCTTCGGGTTACAAATCTGACTTTCTAACCATTAGGCCACGGCTGTTGATGGCTTGTTGACATTATTGGATGCTGTACATAAATGACATTGCGGTTGGTCAGCTTAAGTCACTTAGGTTCCTAATGGTGATGGGAATGCAACAAGGAAAATGGCCCTAAGGGAAAAAAAAAATTGTTCTCAAGGTACCTCCCTAGTGGCTATTTTCTATAACTACCCACTGCAAAAGCCTCTGATGCAAAACAAATTAACTTGTTAATATATTTGCAGAAAATATACATAAAATATAAATGCAAATATTGTCTTAAAACTTCTCCTATATCTTCAGAAATTATATAAAAAAAGGAAAATGCTATATTCCTTGCCAAAATGTTGACATGTAGAAGTCAACTCAAAAAGTAGGTAAAAAGGTAAATATGCATTTGACTGACATGTTTGACCATGCTCATGTCTTGCATCTTTTGCAGTTTCTCGCACATGAAACGGCATATTGTTAATGTGTGTACTTGTAACATTTGCTAATATTAAAGGGGTCATATGATGCAATTATTGTTTTACTTTGTATTTGGAATGTTACAAGCTGTTTGTGCATAGATAAGATCTGTAAAGTTGCAAAGCTTAAAGTCTCAAATCCAAAGAGATATTTATTATAAAAGTTAAGACTCAACCACGCCTTCCTAAAACGACTTGTTCAAACACACCCCCACTTGGTAGATTTGCATAACACTGCCCATATGTATATGCAAAGAAGAAGGCGTAACTTTTACCGGCTGTAGTATTGTTGTAGCCATCACCATGTTGTGGAGACGCAGCGTGTTTCATTGCTAAAGTACTTTGTTTAGCAGAAATCAGTGGTTTAGTTATGCTTACAACACTGTTCCGGAACAGTATAATGCAAATATTCAAGGACTGTTTCCCGAACCTGGAAGAGCAGCTTACAATGCCAGCTGTACACAAAGGGTTAAGGCTATAAAGTGGGGCAATTCCAGCATTGCAAGGACAGTATGCACTTCTGACTGATGGCCTGCAAGTATGTTTTCATATTTAAAGAATTTGCTACTGACTATTCAAACGGGAGTTTTGAGCAGTGTAGAGTAATGTTAGTGCTTCTAGTTTCTCATTCTGTGATCGCTAATGCAGACATGGTGTTATGTTCATGCGGCGCAATACGAAGCAACACAATGCGGAAAAAGAGTGAGTCCGTATGAGTCATTATAAACAGTAGTTATGTCCCCACTGTATGCAACAAATGCCTCGTTTATAATGGGTTTTATTGTTTCTGTCTTGTCACGCCGGGAAACGGAATCACAGTGTCATAAGGGGCGTAACATTTCCTTTGTATGCTTGAGGTATTCAGCCAATCACAATGCATCAGATAGCTGGCCAATCAACTAACACCTCGCTTTTCATCAACAATGAGATATGAAAAAACGAGCTGTTTTAGAAAGGCAGGGCAGAGAGGAGCAACAATGTTTAAAATAATGTTTTTTGAACCTCAAACCGCATAAACACATTGCATTACACCAAATACAAAAAATAATGCTCTTTTTAGCAACATCATATGACCCCTTTAAAATGACAACAATGTGATTTCTCAATTTGACAAAAAATAAAAATAAATAAATAAATAAATAATAATAATAATAATAATAATAATAATAATAATATAATCAAATTAATCAATAAAATTGGAAGAAAAAACACTAAACCCTACAGTAAATACATTATAAGTAGAATCCCTTGTAAGAACCACTAATGTTTGCTTTAAACATGATTTTTGCTTACAGTCATTCTAGGTCCACGAGGTCTAAGGATACAGTTGCAGATTTGTACATGGTCTCTGACAAACCCTCCCTTCCCCCAACTATTAATTTATCCATGCGCTCCATCTGGTCCCCGTGAATGAGCTTGGCTGCGGAACAAGCCTCAGGTGTGGGGAAAAGCATCCCATCTCTCGGGGTGGAAGAAGCTGTCATTCCAGCAGTGCTCCACTGCCCCACACTCCGCTCAAGGCCAACTCCACACAGGGACGTTTACTGCTCTACTTGTTTTTGATCTGTCTCTCTGCCCTTGAAATTGGATGATTTTTCTGATCTTCTATGCTCCTCCCTGAGGGTTAATATGGTACTTTCAGTACTACAAAATTCACTTTCATTTTGGTGGTCATTTGTTAAATTGGTTTCATGCAAAAAGAGAGGAAAACAAATATGGGGTTTGAGAAAATTGATTTGAACACTTGCGACTGCTTATTGTCGGGTCTTCATTTAGCTAAGTATCTTCTGGCGAGAATTTGCATCCCTGAAAAGTCTCCTCATCTCATTATACCCATCCTTGCCCAGTGACAACACTATCTCTTCGGTGCAAGGAATGACAGCAAGAGACAGACCATGGCTCATTCTACTATGTCCAAGACTGTGATCCTGTCCCAAAGTAATTTAGATTTTCAAGTGCTTTTTGTGGTTGCCTTTCTCAATTGTGGTTACAGAGTCTAAATATGGTTAACGCTAGCCTCAGGCGTCATGCCTGCAGAGTGTCTGATGCGTACTTCACACAAAAATGACACAAGCTTTTCCAAAACAGCCAGCTTCGGTCCAATTGGCAGAGTAAAAGTCACGTTTATAAGTAACAATGAGCTCTTCCAAAGAAGGACAAGCCAAAGTATTTGCAGGTTTGTAACAGTGCATTTACAAGTATCCTAAAAATCTATTTGTAATTGAACTTGTAATCCAGTCGAAATAAAAAAGTCACATGTAACCACATCAGTTGGAATGAATTGGATAAAATCCACCTGAAATTTTATTTGGATTATATGGGGTGGTTTATAGATTTTCAAATCTATTTACAGATTTTCTTGATTGCTTTGATGCAGCCGTCAACTCAAACTCCACATTTTCAAAACAGTTAACACACAGGCCTAAACAGTGGCACATATGGTCAAAATGACACATTTTGTTTGCAAAAGGCTCTAACCATGCCAAAACATTTAAAATATGCAACAAAAGCAAATTTTACATTCAAACAACACAACTTGCAAACAAGTCTATGAGCTCTTTCAGTCAATCATTACACAATGGACAACAAAATGCAAAATACAGAACTCGAATCAGTGCACCTTTGCTTGTCATTGTAGCCTATTGCCAGTGCCATTTGTTGTCTTTCTATATAGGCTGTGTCAAATGAAAAAGTGTCAAACAGGTGCTACAGTGATTTCATACTGATCTAGGTAGTTTCTAATAGTTAGGAATAGGTGGTTTCTGTTTGGTTACCATAGCTAAAACAATGGAGTATGGACTGCTTGAATGACATCTGTGTTAACTGTTTTGCAAAAGGGTAGGGAAAATGTGTCAATCCAATGAGAAAGGGTTAACACATTTGCAAGACGTGTCTTCTGCTCTGCTGAGATAGTGATGATGAAAACTGAGTGGATACTAGTTTCTTTAACCAGGTCAAAGCAATCAAGAAAAACTGTAACAGCACATGTAAACACTTGATTAAACTGAAAACTAAAACTGAAGAGTTATGTGTCATAAAGGACTGTCGTGTCATTCTAAAATTCTCCTTCCACTCATCGTCTGTGAAATGGTGCAGGACAAATGTTGTCCCACAAGTCTTGGATGGTTAGCATATGCATCTTAAACCAGCAGGGAAACTCTTCATATTTGTCCAGCATGTCAGAAGATAAAAGCTTGTGACATATAGACACACACATCAACACAATCACTTGATTTAGTGTTCATGTAAACACTATGTTAGGACTCATCAATCTGAATGATTTTGAAAGGTGTCCATGTAGACGTAACTAACGTTGTGGTAATCAAAAGACTGTACAAGACAGAAATCAGTCTCAAGTCCAATTCCAAGACCATATGTGACCCTGGACCACAAAACCATCATAAGTCATAAGGGTCAGCTGAATAAATAATCTTTCTATTGTTGTATGGTTTGTTAGGATAGGACAATATTTGGCTGAATTACAACTATTGGAAAATCAGCAATCTGAGGGTGCAAAAAAATTAAAACACTGAGAAAATCACCTTTGAAGTTGTCCAAATGAAGCTCTAAGCAATGCATATTACTAATCAAAGTTTTGATATATTTACAGTAATAAATGTACAAAATATATTAATGTAGCATGATCTTACTTAATATCCTAATGATTTTTGGCTTTAAAGATTTTTATTTATTTATTTTTATTTATTTTTATTTATTTTATTTTTTTTACCCATACAATATACAGGTCCTTCTAAAAAAATTAGCATATTGTGATAAAGTTCATTATTTTCTGTAATGTACTGATAAACATTAGACTTTCATATATTTTAGATTCATTACACACATTTGAAAGTAGTTCTAGCCTTTTATTGTTTTAATGTTGATGATTTTGGCATACAGCTCATGAAAACGTCTAGGTTACGAAGGTAACCCTCGTTCCCTGAAGGAGGGAACGGAGACGTTACATGGGATCTCGCTTGAGAGACCGATCATCTCTGAGCCTTATATAAAAAGGCCAATTGCAAATTGGCGAGTGGACGTGCGCGCCGGCCACGTCCCCGTACATACGGGTATATAAGATGGCCGCGCGCATCACTCAGTTAGGCTTTTGCTGAAGAGCCGATCGAGCCGGCGTCAGCGCGACGTCAGGTCGTGGCAGGGGAATGTAACGTCTCCGTTCCCTCCTTCAGGGAACGAGGGTTACCTTCGTAATCTAGACGTTCCCCTTCAGTCGAATCACTTCGACGTAACATGGGAACTAGCCCTATGGAAAAGGCCACGACCCTGATGCCGCGTTACGCACAACCCCACGTGCCGGCAAGTCTTCTCCAGACGTGTCCGCAGGCGGTATTGTAACGTAACCTTCCCAACGCCCTGAGGCCCATTAAGGGGGCCTTTCCAGGGATGCCAGACGTACTGAAGCATGGGTTGGGGGGGCGGAGCACATGAGATCTTTACATGTGGAAATGAGAATAATTCAATATATCCATAAAGGCTTTTAGGGATACACGAGGGAAACAGCGGTCTCCTCCTCTGGAATAAATAAAAACTAAGCCACAACCTGCGGGGCGAAGGAGACCCGGGCAGGATCACAGTCAGGGACTACTCCGCATCTAGGCCGGACTGCGGGGCACGGAGGACCCAGGGTTCGCCGGAGGGAACATTCTGGGATATAGCGCACGGATCCCTTTTTGGGAATGGCGCAGCAAGCCGACACCAGCCATCCTCCCGCTCGCCTAAGTCTTATGTTAAGACACGGGAGGATACGGCCTCTACGCGGAGGTTGTAAAACCTAGCGAAGGTATTGGGTGTCGCCCAGCCCGCAGCTCTACAGATGTCCGCTAGTGAGGCGCCATGAGCCAACGCGTAGGATGAGGCAACACTCCTAGTGGAGTGGGCATGAACACCTAAGGGGCATGGCTCTCCCTGATATAAGTAAGATAGGGAGATGGCTTCTACCACCCAATGGGCCAACCTCTGTTTGGAGACAGCATTCCCTTTCTGCTGACCTCCGAAGCAGACAAAGAGCTGCTCGGTGCGCCTGAAGTGCCGGGTACGGTCTACGTAAGTACGCAGAGCACGAACAGGGCAGAGCAGCGCAGAAGCTGGGTCTGCCTCCTCCGGGGGCAGAGCTTACAGGTTCACCACCTGATCGCGGAAGGGCGTGGTGGGAACCTTGGGCACATAACCGGGCCGGGGTCTCAAGATGACGTGAGAATCTCCGGGCCCGAACTCAAGGCACGTTTCGTTGACAGAGAAAGCTTGTAGGTCCCCTACCCTCTTGATGGAGGCCAGAGCAGTCAGGAGCGCTGTCTTAAGAGACAGAAATTTCAGCTCAACTGAGGCAAGTGGCTCGAATGGGGCGTCCCGTAGGCCACGGAGGGCGACGGAGAGATCCCAAGAGGGTATGAGGTGCGGTCTGGGAGGATTAAGTCTCCTGGCACCTCTAAGGAACCTCACGACCAGTGGGTGCTTACCCAGGGATGTTCCATCCACTGCATCATGATACGCTGCGATAGCAGCAACGTAGACTTTGAGAGTCGAAGGGGACAGCCTGCGCTCCAACTTCTCTTGCAGGAAGGAAAGCACTACTGCAATCGTGCATCTCTGTGGGTCCTCAGCTCGAGAGGAGCACCAGTCAACGAACAGACCCCACCTCAGAGCGTAAGCCTGCCTCGTAGAGGGGGCTCGGGACTGAATGATGGTGTTTCTCACGGCCTGGGGAAGGCCGGCGAGGTCTGACGCGTCCCGTCCAGGAGCCAAACATGAAGGTTCCACAGGTCGGGGCGCGGGTGCCAAATCGTGCCCATCCCCTGAGAAAGAAGGTCTTTCCTCAAGGGGATTTTCCAGGGAGGGGCTGCCGCGAGGGAAATGAGTTCTGGGAACCAGGTCCGGGTGGGCCAATATGGCGCGACCAGCAAGACCTTCTCCTCGTCCTCCCGGATCTTGCACAGGGTCTGTGCAAGGAGGCTCACTGGGGGAAAGGCGTACTTGAGCCCCGGAGGCCAGCTGTGTGCCAGGGCGTCTCTGCTGAGGGGAGCCTGGGTCAGAGAGAAAAAGAGCTGGCAGTGGGAGGTTTCGGGGGAGGCGAACAGATCTATCTGAGCCTGGCCGAATCGACTCCAAATCAGCTGGACTGTCTCAGGGTGGAGTCGCCATTCTCCGGGGTGGGTGGACTGCCGTGAGAGCTGATCCG
Organism: Garra rufa; assembly: GCF_049309525.1. Classification (NCBI taxonomy): domain Eukaryota; kingdom Metazoa; phylum Chordata; class Actinopteri; order Cypriniformes; family Cyprinidae; genus Garra; species Garra rufa. Next base: position 4,536,689 of record NC_133384.1, on the reverse strand, counting down.
CTGCACGGTTGAGTTCCCCTGGAATGTGAATGGCACGCAGCGATTTCAGCCACGTTTGACTCCAAAGGAGCAGACGGCGGGCGAGTTGTGACATGCGAGGTGAGCGAAGGCCGCCCTGGCGATTGATATACGCCACAGTCGCGGTGCTGTCGGTGTAAACAAGCACGTGCTTCTGGCGCAGCATCGATCTGAAGCGACGAAGGGCCAGAAGCACGGTCAGCAACTCGAGGCAATTGATATGCCACCGCAGCTGAGGTCCTGTCCAGGAGCCCGAGGCTGCTTGCCCGTTGCATATAGCACCCCAACCCGTGGTGGAGGCATCGGTGTGCACCGCAACATGCCTGGAAACCTGCCCCAAGGGAACTCCGGCCCGAAGGAAGACAGGGTCTGACCACGGACTGAAAAGGCGGCGACACTGCGGGGAAACGCCAATCCGAAGTGTGCCACGGTGCCATGCCCGTCTTGGAACTCGATCGTGTAACCAGTGCTGAAGCGGTCTCATATGAAGCAAGCCCAGCGGCGTAACCGCGGCCGCAGCTGCCATATGCCCCAGGAGCCTCTGAAAAGTTTTGAGAGGAACCGATGTCTTGTGTCTGAATAAGTCCAGACATCTCTGCACTGACTGCGCGCGCTCGTTTGTAAGGCGGGCTGTCATGTTGATCGAGTCCAGCTCCACACCGAGAAAAGAGATCCTCTGCACTGGGGAGAGTTTGCTCTTCTCTCGGTTGACCTGAAGGCCCAGATGGCTGAGGTGCCGAAGCACCAGGTCCCTCTGCTCGCACAATAGATCTCGCGAGTGAGCTACCAAAAGCCAGTCGTCGAGATAGTTGAGAATGCAAAGCCCCGACTGCCAAAGAGGGGCCAGGGCTGCTTCCGCGACCTTGGTGAAGACGCGGGGAGAGAGGGACAGGCCAAATGGGAGAACCTTGTACTGATACGCTCGACCTTCGAAGGCAAACTGAAGAAAGGGTCTGTGACGAGGAAGGATAGAGACGTGAAAGTACGCGTCCTTCAGGTTGATGGCTGCAAACCAATCCTGGGGACGAATGCAGGTTAGCATGCGTTTCGTCGTGAGCATCTTGAACGGCAGCCTGAGAAGGGACCGATTTAGAGCTCTGAGGTCCAGGATGGGTCTTAACCCACCGCTCTTTTTGGGCACGATGAAGTAGGGACTGTAGAACCCTGACTTCATCTCGGCTGGAGGGACTGGCTCGATTGCGTCCTTCACCAGTAGGACTGCAACCTCCGCACGCAGGACAGCAGCGTGCGTGTCCGCACGGACAGTAGTGAAATGAACACCTCTGTACCGGGGCGGACGCCTGGGGAACTGAATCGCATAGCCGAGACGTACCGTCCGTATCAACCACCGCGAGGGGTTGGGGAGCCGAAGCCACGCCTTCAACCGGCTCGCTAGTGGTATCAAGGGAACGTTGACCGACGTGACCGCGGTGGGGCAGCCTAAGGGGGCGGGGGGAAGGGGACTGGCCCCAGAGAACACCGAGTTCTGGGGGAGAGTCTGGCTGCGAGAGGCAGCGCTTACCTTCTTCCCTGGTTCCCGCGCTGGCGATTTCAGGCTCCGAGTCCGATGCCGAGGAGTGTAAGTTCTGCTCGAAAAGGGAACTCGGGACCGAGGCCCCAGAGGTGAGGAAATTTGCTCTTTCTGTGAAAATGTGGGTACCGCCGACCCGAGGGCCGGCGGCGATGTTAAGTTTTGTGTGCACAGGAGCTCCCGGCCCTCCACCGGGAGTGGGGGAGTCGATGTCGCTGTCCCCCGAAGAGCAATCTCCACCACCTCTGGGTTGCCCGCATCAGGGACGTTTCGCAGGTTTCTTGCGAGGGGTTTTCTTGGCAAGTCCCTGAGAGGCGGGCGGCGCCGCTCTCCTGCGGCCGGCTCTGCGCCGGGTAGCCATCCCGGCTTCGTGACCCACGGCGGGAGCTGGAGCTGTCCTACTAGCCGCAGGGGGGCGCCCTCGGCGACGGGCAGGCGGAGGCGGGGCCACCGGCGGCGGGATGTTGACTTCACGGCGGGGCAGGATGTGTTTGATGGCCTCCGTCTGTTTTTGGACTGCCGAGAATTGCTGGGCAAAATCCTCGACAGTGTCGCCGAATAGGCCGCTCTGGGAGATGGGGGCGTCGAGAAAGCAAGCTTTGTCGGCATCCGCCATCTGAGCCAGATTGAGCCACAGGTGTCGCTCCTGGACCACGGCCGTGGACATCACCTGACCAAGAGACCGCGCCGTGACCTTCGTCGCTCGAAGGGCGAAGTCGGTGGCGGCGCGGAGTTCCTGCATCATCTCTTGATCAGGACCACCCTCGTCCAGCTGTTTTAGCGCCTGCGCCTGGTAGACCTGTAAGGTGGCCATGGCGTGGAGGGCAGAGGCAGCCTGTCCAGCAGCGCGGTAGATGCGGCCCGCAAGGGCGGACGAGCGCTCACACGCTCTGGAGGGTAGATGCGGTCGGTCCCGCCAGGTGGCGGCGCCCCACGGGCATAAGTGCACCGCGATAGCACGTTCCACCTGGGGGAGCGACTCGTATCCCCGGGCTGCCCTGCCATCGAGGGTGGTGAGGGAGGAGGAGCTGGGGCGAAGGCGCGAGGAAAAAGGCGCCCGCCATGTTTTGGTCAGCTCCTCATGCACCTCCGGAAAGAATGGAACGGGGGGAGGGCGCGGCGGAACCGCAGGCGCCCCCCTCAAGAACCAATCGCCAAGCCTAGAGGGATCGGCAGGAGGTAAGTCAGACACCTCGAGGCCGATCCCCCTGGCGGCACGGAGGAGCATAGCCGATAGTTCAGCGTCCATGTCAGACGGGGCAGCAACCGCAGGAGGGCGCTGGCCCGGCGAGATGTCCGCCTCACCATCGGACTCACCCCCTGACGTAGCGACAGACATCTCTTCCTCCGGTGGAGCGCCAAAGGAGATGCTCGGCCCGGATACCGGGGAAGCATACTGCTCTGGCCACTCGACGGGGCCACATTGGGGTGCAGACGGCTACAGGGCTTTGGAAGCCGGCGGCGCATTCGGCACTGTCACTTGTAAATCCCCCCGTTGCCTCGCCACGGTGGCCGAAAAGCATTGTCGGCTTAACGAAGGACCGCGGGGTCCAGGGGGGAGCCGTCTCGCGAAGGAGCGACGGTTCTTCAACGTGGCCATGGTCATGCACTCGCAATGAACGCACGAACCATCTGTGAACGCCGCCTCAGCATGCTCTAAGCCCAGGCACGTGAGGCAGCGTTCATGTCCGTCCTCGGAGGTGAGGAAACTGCCACATCCAGTAGCGCACGGCCGGAAAACCATCCTGACAAGGACGTTTCACAGCCATGAGAAATTGCTCTTTTCGATCCCGGTCTGCCCAGGGAGGAACCGCGGCACTCTTGTGCACTTGATGGGGCTGCTCGCTGGAGAGCAGGAGGCTTTTAATGGCCGTGAAAACGGCTGCCCACAGGATACTGCTGACGGCTGCCAAAGACACTCTTTTAGATAATTGTTCTTTTAGATGGCAGCACGTCAGCGGAGAAGAGCTGGCAGGAACTCGAAGAAGTTTTTCCTTTTCGGAGTTGTAGAATAGGCTCGAGCAGAAAGGCTCTGAAAGCAAAAGTCTAACTGAGTGATGCGCGCAGCCATCTTATATACCCGTATGTACGGGGGCGTGGCCGGCGCGCACGTCCACTCGCCAATTTGCAATTGGCCTTTTTATATAAGGCTCAGAGATGATCGGTCTCTCAAGCGAGATCCCATGTAACGTCGAAGTGATTCGACTGAAGGGGAACCCAAAATTCCTATCTCAAAAAATTAGCATATTTCATCCGACCAATAAAAGAAAAGTGTTTTTAACACAAAAAAAGTCAACCTTCAAATAATTATGTTCAGTTATGCACTCAATACTTGGTCGGGAATCCTTTTGCAGAAATGACTGCTTCAATGCGGCGTGGCATGGAGGCAATCAGCCTGTGGCACTGCTGAGGTGTTATGGAGGCCCAGGATGCTTCGATAGCGGCCTTAAGCTCATCCAGAGTGTTGGGTCTTGCGTCTCTCAACTTTCTCTTCACAATATCCCACAGATTCTCTATGGGGTTCAGGTCAGGAGAGTTGGCAGGCCAATTGAGCACAGTATAACCATGGTCAGTAAACCATTTACCAGTGGTTTTGGCACTGTGAGCAGGTGTCAGGTCGTGCTGAAAAATGAAATCTTCATCTCCATAAAGCTTTTCAGCAGATGGAAGCATGAAGTGCTCCAAAATCTCCTGATAGCTAGCTGCATTGTGTCACAGCATACACGGAGACAGAGACGGAGGTAAGTATAAAATGTAAGTTGAAAGTTTATTAACAGGTTTGTTAAGAAGACAGTTGCAGATATCGTTGTAAGTATGCTTATCTGAAATGTGGCAATGTTCAGTTGAATCGATCCAACAGGATAAACAGCAGGCATAGAGTCCAGCTCTGTGGGAACAGAGAGTGCGATCGCATGGATGTGATCTGTAGATCAGAAAACGAGGAGTGAACCAGTCCAGGTATTTAAAGGGGTGAGGTAATTGAAATCAGGTGCGCTAGAAGTCAGGTGAATGTGATCGTGTGTACTGGTTGTGGTAGAACTCTGACATTACCCCCTCCTCCAGGGGCGGCTCCCGACGCCCTTCTCCGACGTCGAGGGCAACCTCGACCGCGAGGGGCAGGACATTCTGGGTGGCTCTGGTGGAATTCTGTAAGAAGTAAAGGATCGAGGATGTCGTCTCTGGCCACCCATGATCTTTCCTCAGGTCCGTACCCCTCCCAGTCGATGAGATATTCCAGGCGACCTCCCCGAAACCGGGAATCCAGGATCTCCTTCACGGTGTAAACTGAGGGTTGATCCAGGATATCAGGAGGAGGGGTCTCAGCTTCAGCTTCCGGCTCATCTGTGGCAGAGGGAAAGTGAGGTTTAAGGAGTGATACATGGAAGGTGGGATGAATTCGGTACCTGGGTGGGAGCTGAAGCTGATATGTCACTTCGTTGATCTGCCTCAGGATTTCGAATGGACCAATGTAGCGGGGACTCAGCTTCTTACAAGGTAACCTCAACCGAATGTCTCTAGTAGAGAGCCATACCTTGTCTCCAGGTTGGTAAGATGGAGTGGCTCTTCTACGAGTATCGGCGAATTCCTTGTGTCGTCTGATGGCTCGTTGGAGGTGTTGATGTCCCACTGGATGGGGCTAACAATGAGATCCGTGGGGATGATGTTATCGGGTTCCATGGTTGTATCCTGAGAGAATTGTCGGGATAACGCATCTGCCGGTATGTTCTTGGATCCGGGGCGGTAGGTGATTTTGAACTGGAAACGGGTGAAGAATAGCGCCCATCTGGCCTGGCGAGGGTTGAGGCGTTTAGCTTCTCACAGGTACTGGAGGTTTTTATGGTCCGTGATGATGGTAAACGGATGGTTAGCCCCTTCCAGCCAGTGGCGCCACTCCTCCAAGGCGAGTTTGATGGCAAGCAACTCTTGATTTCCTACATCATAGTTTTGCTCCGCCGGAGACAGTTTTCTGGAATAATAAGCACAGCACTGCTCCGACGCCGATGGTGGATGCGTCTACCTCTACCACAAATGGTAGATCCGGGTTGGGATGATGGAGTAGTGGAGCAGTGCTGAATATCTTCTGTAACTGATGGAAGGCTTCGTGGGCAGAGTTGTTCCAGACCAGGTGTTTCGGTCGACCACGAAGGAGGGAGGTCAAAGGTGCAGAAATGATGCTGTAATCCTTGATAAACCGGCGGTAGAAGTTTGAGAATCCCAGGAATCGTTGGAGTTCCTTGACTGTACTGGGTTTGGGCCATGTCAGAATGGACTGCACCTTATCGTGATTCATCTGCACACCCTCGGGACTGATGTTGTAGCCTAGGAACTGGATGTTGTTCTGGTGGAACTCACACTTCTCTAGCTTAAGGTAGAGTTGATGTTGCCTGAGCACCTGGAGGACCTGACGGACGTGCTGGCGATGTTCGGCCTGGTTCTGGGAATAGATCAAAATGTCGTCAATATAGACTACAACAAACTTATGGAGAAATTCCCGGAACACCTCGTTCATAAACGTTTGGAAGACAGAGGGACTGATGGACAAACCATACAGCATAACCAGATATTCGTAGTGGCCAGCAGGTGTTATAAACGCTGTTTTCCACTCGTCTCCCGCACGAATACGAACGAGGTTGTAAGCACTCCGCAGGTCCAGCTTAGAGAAGATGTGAGCCCCACGGAGTTCCTCGAGGGTGGCAGGTACGAGTGGAAGAGGGTATGGTTGTTGGATGATCTGTGAATTAAGCAGACGATAGTCAATACAGGGACGGAGACCTCCATCCTTCTTACCCACGAAGAAGAAGCTAGAAGCAGCTGGTGAGGTGGATGGACGGATGAATCCTTGCTTCAATGCTTCCTGGATGTACTCCTCCATCGCCTGGCGCTCCAGGTTGGACAAGGGATAGATACGTCCTTTAGGTAGTTGAGCACCAGGTAGCAGGTCGATAGCACAGTCCCATGGCCAGTAAGGAGGAAGTTGGGTGGCAGCTTGCTTACTGAAAACGTCCTCGTAATCTTGATACTCCGCTGGGATTTCCACACTGCTTACTGATTCTGGACTTTCAATCCTGGTAGCTGTGATGGTGAGAGGAGCACTAACGGGGTTAGGTATTCTGGTAAAATAATTCTTCTGGCAGTGGTTACTCCACCTGATGATGTCACATGGATCCCAGCGGAGTTCAGGATGGTGACGATGTAGCCAAGGGCGACCGAGAATGATGTCCACAGTGGAGTTCTCCAGTACCAGAAATTTGATCCGTTCTTGATGAAATAATCCTACTTGAAGAGTGATGAATGGTGATGAAAACCGGATCCGTCCACGTCCAAGTGGTTTTCCCTGGATGGTTTTAACTGATAGTTCAGGGTTATGGCAGCGACGTTGTAGATGAAGGATATCTATGCATTCTTGTGAGATGAAGTTTCCCGAAGAGCCTGAGTCAACCAGAGCAGATACACAAAGAACTTGATCAGCGGTATGCAGTTGAACAGGTAAGAGTGTCAGGTGAGCAGTTTCAATATCCGATTGTATGGTACTCACCACTGGACGTGGGGGTCTGACGGGACAGGTGAGTAAGAGATGGCCAGCTTTCCCACAGTATAGGCAAAGCTTATCCCTTAGTCGACGTTGGCGTTCAGACCAGGAGAGGCGTGTGGTGTCGAGTTGCATGGGTTCTGGTACTGGAGAGCAAGCTGCCACCACAGCGGGCTGAGGAGCGCTTTCGGAGTGCTGGCAGGCGGCTAGGCGCTGGGATACCCGTGTGGCTCGTTGTAAGAAAGTCTCCAATCCGATGTTATCATCATAGATGGCCATGGCGGCGCGGATGTCAGGATTGAGACCATGACGATAGGCACCCAGCAGTGATGTCTCGTTCCAGCCACTAGCCGCCGCCAGCGTGCGGAAATGCAGAGTGTATTCGTGGATGGAAGAAGAACCTTGTTGTAGTCGGAACAGCTGATCAGAGACGGTGAGAGTATCGGTAGTGGTACTGAAAACCTCAGAAAAATGACATGTAAATTGTTCAAAGGATTGAATTAAGGGTGTGTCAGCCTTCCATATGGATTTGGCCCATTGCAATGCCTTTCTGGTAAGTAATGAGATGATAAATGCTACCTTAGACTCCTCCGTGGGGAATTGTTGTGGTTGCATCTTGATGTACAGTTGGATTTGAAGAAGAAAACCGCTACACTCAGCCGCTTCACCTGAAAACGTGTTGGGTAAAGCCATGGGACTTCCTGAGGCAGATGGCGGTGGGAGAGATGTTGTGAACGCCGCTTTGAAGGCTTTGATGAGTTCGGTGAGCTGATCAGGTGCGGGTGATTCCTCGTTGTCCATTATTTTGTAGGTCTGATCTTCTGTCACAGCATACACGGAGACAGAGACGGAGGTAAGTATAAAATGTAAGTTGAAAGTTTATTAACAGGTTTGTTAAGAAGACAGTTGCAGATATCGTTGTAAGTATGCTTATCTGAAATGTGGCAATGTTCAGTTGAATCGATCCAACAGGATAAACAGCAGGCATAGAGTCCAGCTCTGTGGGAACAGAGAGTGCGATCGCATGGATGTGATCTGTAGATCAGACAACGAGGAGTGAACCAGTCCAGGTATTTAAAGGGGTGAGGTAATTGAAATCAGGTGCGCTAGAATTCAGGTGATTGTGATCGTGTGTACGTGACTTCAGTGGGCGTGGTTGGTGGATCTGGTTGTGGTAGAACTCTGACACATTGACCCTGCCCTTGATAAAACACAGTAGACTAACACCAGCAGCTGACATAGCACCCCAGACCATCACTGACTGTGGGTACTTGACACTGGACTTCAGGCATTTTGGCATTTCCCTCTCCCCAGTCTTCCTCCAGACTCTGGCACCTTGATTTCCGAATGACATGCAAAATATGCTTTCATCCGAAAAAAGTACTTTGGACCACTGTGTTTTATCAAGGGCAGGGTCAATGCAGCTAGCTATCAGGAGATTTTGGAGCACTTCATGCTTCCATCTGCTGAAAAGCTTTATGGAGATGAAGATTTCATTTTTCAGCACGACCTGGCACCTGCTCACAGTGCCAAAACCACTGGTAAATGGTTTACTGACCATGATATTACTGTGCTCAATTGGCCTGCCAACTCTGCTGACCTGAACCCCATAGAGAATCTGTGGGATATTGTGAAGAGAAAGTTGAGAGACGCAAGACCCAACACTCTGGATGAGCTTAAGGCCGCTATCGAAGCATCCTGGGCCTCCATAACACCTCAGCAGTGCCACAGGCTGATTGCCTCCATGCCACGCCGCATTGAAGCAGTCATTTCTGCAAAAGGATTCCCGACCAAGTATTGAGTGCATAACTGAACATAATCATTTGAAGGTTGACTTTTTTTGTATTAAAAACACTTTTCTTTTATTGGTCGGATGAAATATGCTAATTTTTTGAGATAGGAATTTTGGGTTTTCATGAGCTGTATGCCAAAATCATCAATATTAAAATAATAAAAGGCTAGAACTACTTTCAAATGTGTGTAATGAATCTAAAATATATGAAAGTCTAATGTTTATCAGTACATTACAGAAAATAATGAACTTTATCACAATATGCTAATTTTTGGAGAAGGACCTGTATTTTTGGCTATTGCCACAAATATACCCATGGTACTTAAGACTAGGTTTTGTGGTCCAGGGTCACATATTTTCATGATCTCGGGCTTGTTAACCCTCAGGCCTGAAACAGACACAACATATGCAGACAAATCTATTTATTGGTGTGCTGTTGCGTTCCGAAGTACATCTGACTGCAAACATTCTTCACATTTTCACACGGGTGCTATAGAGGGAATTTTTTATGGACATTTTCTCTTTAAGGTCATCTACTGTCTTGGCAAAACTATTAAGTTTGAAGAGAATCTTGCTAAGTTTGTTAAAGTCTTGACATGATTTAATGGCACAGACATTTCAAGGTAATTGTCACCCACTGGGGAAAGGTTTGTTAGCACCAGACCATTGGAAGTAGCCTACAGTATGTTCAACCAGATGTCACACTGCTGGTGTCTTTTCTCACCTATGGTTTTGTACCTGTGAAAGGACCAGATTTAAAGGTCTAGTATTTGATCAAACGTTAAATCTGTGAGAGAACTTTAAAAAATGAGACTCCCAGAAACAGGGTCAAAACATTTTAATTTAAAACTTAAAATTAAGTTGTCTGAAGTATGTTTTTGCTAAATCCTTTTTTTTTTTCACCCAGGAAATAAAAAGAATTACCACAATCTGGCTATGCCCTATTCAGGATGTCTAAACCATTGAATCTGACCCTATGACCTCTATACAAAGCACAATGCATGCTCTCTGACAAAGCGAGTTTCTCCACATCAGCCTCTGAATGGCGAGATGAACGGGATAAAAGGCTCCCGCAGCCACATTACAACTAGAAAATAAGCCTGTCAGTGTCTAGAGACACTAACACAGTTGGAGGAACAAGGCCAGTGTGATAAAAACATATGAAACATTTTGTGTCAAAGGGTCACACCATTAAAGACAAATAAATAAATAACCACAGCATTCTGGAAAATAAATTGGTGGATCTAGTTGGAATGTGTCACTGCAACTGAACCTGCTGGGTCAAAGGGAACACAAGCAAGTCTTATTTCAGTGCAAACCGTGCTTGCAGTCATTTTAAGGATGTTTCAAGCCACTTTAAGTCACAGAGGTTGATTTTTATATTAAGGTCACATTAAAACATATTCATGGTTTTCTTTTCAATTAGTTTTATTTTATAAATGTCCTATGTAATGATTTTCTAAATTAATTTAATATCTAAATTATTAAGAGATTTTAGATTCCAGCACAATCATCACTTTTGTTAAATGGATACTTCGCCCAAAAATGAAGATTTTGTCATCATTTGTTCACCCCAATGTTGTTACAAACAACATATTACTCACCCTAATGTTGTTCCAAATAAAAGCATAAATTAAATCTGTTCATCATATAAAGCAATCAAGTCTCTTTGGAAAATTTAGACTAAACTGCTGAATTCATATGGATTATTTTTACGATGTCTTTATGAACTTTTTGAAGCATCAAAGTGGTAATTGCCTAGACTGTCAATGCAGGAACAGAAATCTCACAGATTTCATTAAAAATATCTTAATTTGTTTTCAAAAAATGGACAAAAGTCCTACAGGTTTGAAACAACATAAGGGTGAGTAAATTATGACATAATCATTTGTGAGCTTTTTTGCAAAACAGGAATTCCTATGAAATGTTGTCATTTTCATTCAACATAATTTACCTTACTTTCAAACTTAGCAAATTTGAGTTTAATTGAAACTTGAACTTGAAAAAAATTGTTTTTGTTAAAACTTTCAAAATGTACGATCATACTGAATTCCAAATTTGCAATACATACAAAAGCTAACTAAAAAAAATAGCCTTAAAGACATCACTCATTTAAAAAAATGTCAAGCTGTTAAATATATTACACAAGTAGTTAAAATGTCACTTAAAGTTAAAAAAGGCCAAAATGCACACTGTTAGAAATGCACTACTAGAAGCAGACAGAATTGTATAAACTAGTGAGTTTGAAGAGTGTTTATTTTCTAAAAGTCCACAGGGCCAAAAAGTGGCCTTAGCTGAGAAAAAAACAAAAACACCTTAATCAGAGTAATGAGTTTAATAACACTGACACTGTTCAAGTAGCGAGAGTTGTGAAAAACCGCAGCACAGATGTGGAGTAGAGACTTCATCTCACATAATGAAGATAAATCTTAAGGTGTGATAGATGAGCTAAGTCAAGCTGAACGTAATGCAGCTGCTAATTTGGAATGTTGCTCACACAGTCGCTGCAGCGTTTGTGCGACATGCTCGCAGGGCCTTTATCACAGCCAGCCAGACCTCCTACAATTGAAAATATGTGCTTCACTGCATGATGCTGCCGGCAAACGGTGGGAATTTGAACATTCAGTTTCATAATTTCAGCGAAATAAAGCAAGCAACATGTAATGTGGTCTGCTCAAGGGTAACACAGCTCGGCTGAGCACTTGAGTATGTGTGTGTGCATGATACGTGCCAGTGAATGAATGCATGCAGGCAACTCGCACCGACAAAACAGCCGCCGCGCTGCCACACCGTGAAAAATGGGTCCGTTGTTCATTCAACACTGTCATTCTGATTATTTTCTCAGCAACAGGGGTCACTGCATCTCTGTCTGGTCGAGCCTGTGGAAGGTAAACTTAATTTAGTGCTGTATCTCTTTCCGTTAGCAAGATGCGCATCCAATACCACATGGCTTCCAAACATAATCAATTGTCTATGCTGAAATGGTTTAGAATGCGGAATGCTGATAAGGGTTTGTTGACTCTTCCTAATGAAGAGTGGCGAAGTAAAACGATTTGATTCGGTACCTTTGGGGTGAGCCTTTTGGTCTTTCTTCAGGGGATAAAAAGAGCAAGAAACTGATGTTTCCTCTCAGGGATAAAAATGTAGCTTCCAATGAGTCCTACCCTTGTCCGGGACACTAGAGGGACGTGGTAACATGGCTCCGATGTGCATGTGTGCACGAGAATAAAGCTTGTGGATAATAGGGTTGGGAGTATGTTGTAAATTTTGGAATTTTGAAATGTGGAGGAAAAGTTCCATCTCTGTTTAGTCCAATGGAAATTTTCCTTGCATGTGAGTTTTACAGTTTCTGGGTTAACAGCATATAGAACACCATTTTCCTTACATTGTTCTTTTTTTTCCCTGAAGAAAACACCCTGGTGATAAAGCAATGCAATTTCACGCTTGCCATTTTACCCCCAGCCATAGAGATTCACTAAAACAGTAATATTTTATATCAAACATTTGTAGCAAGTGTCGAAATCTATAATATCCCTCATTGAAACTGCAACTTCAAAACATACTTAAAAGAGTAGTTCACTTCCAGGATGGGATCATTTACAGCTGCATTTGCGATCGTTTGAAGCGGCATTTAAACTGCATTTTGGAAGTTCAAACTCGGGGCACCATGTAAGTTCACTACATGGAGAATATTCCTGAAATGTTTTCCTCAAAAAAAAACATAATTTCTTTACTACTGAAGAAAGAAAGACATGAGCATCTTGGATGACAAGGGGGTGAGTACATTGTCTATAGGTTTTTGTTCTGGAAGTGAACATCTTCTTTAAATACTAGTGGCAATAAACTCTAACTTTATTCCTTTTCAAACATATTATGATTATAGATGAATAAACACTTATTTTCATGCACTTTCTTGTCCAATACCTGTTATCACCTCAAAACGCTTTTACCAAAGTGCATGATTTGTAAATTAATGCATTTTGATATTTGCATTACAAAACCAGCTCCATATGTATGGCTTTTCTAGCATAGTAAACTTGCTCGGGAGCACACCTGGTGCAGCACTATTTGCAATGTGTAGTGTTTAGGGTACGAGTCCTGTGATACACAAGCTTAATTGCAGAAGTGAGCTAACACAGTATGGTTGCTTCAGCAAAAGCTTTATTTTACTATTCAGGGGTTTTCGCCCCACACGGTTTTAGGGAACTCAGTTCTAGGAACTAGCCAGCAGGGTGGTTATTATAAAACCAATTTGCCCCTCAGGCTGTTTTCTTGGTTGTATTCGCACTGGCAGCAGGAATTCTGAAGCAGAGTCTTTATGTGCAGCATTTACAAACTTCATAAACTGAACGTAAATGGAGGATGCCGTGGTCGGAGCTGTTTTTGTGGTGTGTTGTGGATTTCATGATAACGGAGATTGAATTTAATTGCACAATTTACACGATTGAAAGAACATGAAAATCTGACTAAATCTCCTATAACAGGGGTCCCCAAACTTTTTTCTGAGTGGGCCACATAATTTTCTTTTCTTTAATGGGGGGCCAGGTTGGTTTATAAAAGAAAATTCCATGGGCCAGCACTGACTACTAGTATTTGTCAGGTTTTAGTCTTGCATTTTCTGTTCTCCCAGTGTTTTCTCCCCTTCTGTTTCTAGTCATTTTCGGTTTAGTCCTTGTCTCCCCCTTTTGGTTCGTGTTCAGTTGGTTTGTTCTTGCCCATATTTGTATTTCCCCCTTGTTATCCTTGTTATCTCGTTTGTAACCACACCCCTGTTTCAGTGTATATTAGTCTGTGTCTGCTCACTCCCCTTTGTCAGTCGATAACGTTACATGTGCTCGTTTCTTGCTCCCGGTTTTTGTTTGTTTGTTTGTAATCATTTTCAGTGTTTTGTTTAATGTTTCCTGTCTGGTTTATGTGCCGTGGTTTTGTTTGTTTGTTCATTTTGACAATAAATTACCGTTTAATATTTACTCCGGTTTCCTCAAGTTCATCTGACATCTCATCTCCACCAGAAGTGTGACAGTATTATTATTATTTTATGATTTTACCTGTATTTATTATACATTTTAATGCTAGAATAGTTTATTATTTTTTTATGCACCACACAGATAAATGATCATTTCTTTTCAAAAGATATACAGGTGCATTTCAATAAATTAGAATGTCATTAAAAAAAAATTCATTTATTTCAGTAATTCAACTCAAATTGTGAGCTTATATTTTGTCAGAGTGAAGTAGTTTAAGTCTTTGGTTCTTTCAATTGTGATGATTTGGCTCACATTTAACAAAAACCCACCAATTTGCTATCTCAACAAATTAGAATATGGTGACATGCCAATCAGCTAATCAACTCAAAACAACTGCAAAGGTTTCCTGAGCCTTCAAAATGGTCTCTCAGTTTGGTTCACTAGGCTACACAATCATGGGGAAGACTGCTGATCTGACAGTTGTCCAGAAGACAACCAAGACACCCTTCACAAGGATGGAAAACCACAAACATTCATTGCCAAAGAAGCTGGCTGTTCACAGAGTGCTGTATCCAAGCATGTTAACAGAAAGTTGAGTAGAAGGAATAAGTATAGAAGAAAAAGATGCACAACCAACCGAGAGAACCGCAGCCTTGAGAGGCTTGTCAAGCAAAATCGATTCAAGAATTTGGGTGAACTTCACAAAGAATGGACTGAGGCTGGGGTCAAGGCATCAAGAGCCACCATACACAGACGTGTCAGGAATTTGGCTATAGTTGTTGTATTCCTCTTGTTAAGCCACTCCTGAACCACAGACAACATCAGAGGCGTCATACCTGGGCTAAGGAGAAGAAGAAATGGACTGTTGCCCAGTGGTCCAAAGTCCTCTTTTCAGATGAGAGCAAGTTTTGTATTTCATTTGGAAACCAAGGTCCTGGAGTCTGGTGGAAGGGTGGAGAAGCTCATAGCCCAAGTTGCTTGAAGTCCAGTGTTAAGTTTCCACAGTCTGTGATGATTTGGGTGCAATGTCATCTGCTGGTGTCGGTCCACTGTGTTTTTTGAATCACACGTCAAACTCTGTCTTCAGCATTTTTAGCGCTTACACAGACTTTTCAACTGGGAATGGGGCCAGCTGAAAAGACTTGCTTTTGCACCTGTCCCACAAGCAGTGCTAGTTTCACCTCAAATGCTATAGAGTCATTTTGTCATCACTCTGAATTTTCTAGCTGGCTCGCGCATCACCAGTTTGATCGCAATGACACATTATGTTGAATGTACCATTCTGTTGGTGAATTTAACAAATAATTAGGCTATGTTAATAACTAAGGGAAATTTTAGTTTGAAAGCCAGCCTTTATTATCAAATACTGACATGATATAGGTAAAACATATATTTAAAATTACATTTTCAAAATATGTCTCTGGCATTGTTCAAATGTGGGGGCGGGCCGCATTCGGCCCTGGGCCTTAGTTTGGGGACCCCTGTCCTATAACAACACAGTGTTATATTCGAGGCTGAGAAAAGAACACAACTACTCCCGGGAGCAGAAAAATCGGGGGAAATGCGTACAGACGGAGCCTCGGCCAGGAGTCCAGTCCCAGAGGAGCTGGATGAAGAAGAGAGAACCAGAGCGGACATTGCGCATTCTCCTGAGTCGCGAAGAGGTCCACCTGAGCCTGGCCAAAAACTCTCCAGATCTGCTTAACCACATCCGGGTGAAGCATCCATTCCCCGGGCCTCAGCCCATGCCTCGACAGGATGTCTGCCCCCAAATTGGGGTACCCAGGGATGTGTACTGCTCTCAACGAGAGGAGTTTCCCTTGGCCCCACACAAGGATCTGGTGCGCCAGCTTGTACAAGGGGCGCGAACGCAGACCTCCCTGGTGGTTGATATAAGAGACCACCGCTGTGTTGTCGGTGCGCACCAACACATGGTGACCTCTTAGGTCTGGGAGAAAGTGCTTCAGAGCCTGAAGCACGGCCATCGTCTCCAGGCAGTTGATGTGCCACGTGAGATGATGGTTTCTCCACCGACCTTGGGCTAAGCGGCCACTCATGACCGCTCCCCATCCAGTGAGAGATGCATCTGTCGCAAGCGTGATGCGGCGACAAGGAGCTCCCAGCACTGGGCCCTGAGTCAAGAACCAAGGCTTCCTCCACATGTCTAAAGCACAAAAGCATCGCCGCGTGACTTTGATCATGCAAAGTTGATTTTCCCCTCGGGGAAAACCCCTTGGCGTTGAGCCACCACTGTAGGGGTCTCATGTACAGCAGGCCAAAAGGAATCACGTTGGACGCAGCTGCCATCAGACCTAACAGTTTGTGAAACTGCCATACAGTGAGTGACTGGCCCTCTTTCACTCTCGCGACCTGGGTGCGGATTGACTTGATACAAGTGGGGGACAGGATTGCCCGCATCGTAGTAGAATCCCACACCACACAGAGATAAGTGGTTCTCTGAGCTGGAGAAAGCACACTTTTCTTGGCGTTTAGTCTTAACCCCAGCATTTTTATGTGTGACAGAACAACATCTCGATGTTGAAATGCCATCTGTTGTGATTGGGCCAAAATCAGCCAATCGTCTATGTAGTTGAGTATGCAGATGCCCTGGAGTCGCAGAGGAGCCAGAGCTGCATCCACACACTTCGTAAAATTGCGGGGTGAGAGTGCTAGGCCGAAAGGAAGAACCCGATATTGGTATGCTTTGCCCCTGAAAGCAAACCTCAGGAACTTCCTGTGTTGAGGAAAGATGGATACATGAAAATAGGCGTCTTTGAGATCTATAGTCACAAACCAGTCCTCGGACCTGATGTGTGAGACCACTTGTTTCACTATCAGCATTTTGAACTTGAGGCGTCTGACCGCACGATTTAGAACGCGCAGGTCTAGAATAGGCCTCAGCCCTCCATCTTTCCTTGGAACAATGAAGTACCGGCTTTAGAACCCGTACTCTCGCTCGTGAGGAGGGACCACCTCGATGGCCTCCTTCCCCAGGAGAGTATTTACTTCCTGTTCCATTACCAGAGCCTGCTTGGAACCCACCACTGTGGGAAAGACCCCGTTGAAGGGGGGAGGAGGTGAACCGAACTGAATGCGGTAACCTTCTTCTACAGTACACAGGACCCACTAAGAGATATTTGGCAGAAGTTTCCATGCTGCCAGAAAATCTACAAGGGGAATCAGCCTCTCGAGGCTGACCTCTGGATTTAAAGGAGCTGTTTGAGAGATCTCTGAAGAGGTCGCGAGCATCCTAGCACCGCTACAAGATCGGGTGGTGACTGAGAGATATGCTCGCTGGGGCCGCTACGCCCTGAGACACCAGAGGTGGCAGGGTTAGCAGGATGGCCCCCTGAGAACACTGAGGAGAGACGGGCACTGTAAAACGAGGTATGAACTGCTCTTCCCCAGAGGGGACTGTCCTCATTAGCCCTGGGCCACAACCATCAGGGCTTTTTGGCCGAGCTCTTCTTGGCCCTCAGAACCTCCCTCAGGTCAGTCTGGGGCTTTGAGGAGCTCGGCTTAGAGCGCCACTGGAACTCCCGCTCCCTGCTCTGCGGGGAGAGATGGGAGGCAACGCTCTGCTTCTGTGCCTCCCTGTGTGAGGCCCAGCGGCCCCCTGAGCTGGAGGACGGCGAGGGAGAAACCGCTGGAACGCCGCCGCTTGACGTTGCGCCTCCTGGTGCCTGTCGACGACGGCGCTCACGGCGTCGCCGAACAGACCAGAGGGCACAAGCAGGGCGTCCAGAAGGAAGACCCTGCCTTTCTCTTTGATGTTAGACAGGGTCAACCATAAGTGTCTCTCCGCGGCCACCAGGGCTGCCATAGACCGCCCAATGGAACGAGCGGTCTCCTTGGTGGCACGGAGAGACAGGTCAGCGGTTTTCCGGAGCTCGGCTAGATCTTCAGGCCGAACTCCATCGCCCTCATCCAGCTGCTTCAGCAGGTCAGCTTGGTACACCTGTAACACCGCCATGGTGTGTAGACACGCACCAGCCTGACCTACTGCCGCATAACCCTTCCCCACCAGCGAGGACGTTTTTCTCAGTGGTTTGGAGGGAAGGGTTGGAGCCTTCAAAGAAGATGCAACGTCAGGGGACAGATAGCTCGCAAGCGCCTGTTCCACCCGAGGCATCTCCTTGTAAGCGCGCTCTGACAGCCCCGCCACGTGAGAATAGTGAGCGGCAGACGGGCTGTAGAGACGCGCCGAGAAGGGTTTTTCCCATGACTTCGACACCTCAGTGTAGAGGTCAGGGAAAAATGGAAGGCTCCTGCGGGAAGGTGATGGCCGAGATCGCAGAAAACGCTCATCCAGCTTGCTTTTCCGTGATTCAGCCTGTTTCTCGGCCGGCCAGTCTAAACTGAGAGCAGACACGGCACGAGAAACCACCTCTAACAGCTCCTCAAACTGGGGGGAATGGGGGTGTGCTTCGTCATCGACACCCTCCACATCAACCTCCTCGGAGGAAGAGAGGAGAAGTGCCGAGCCTTCTCCTTGGGGGGAAGAAACCGCAGAGCGGGCTTCCGAACCCAAAGAGAAAACGACAGATCGAGCAGATGAGGAAAGAGATAGGGACTTGCCCGTCTCCATTCCCTCTGCAAGATCTAATTGCAAGCCCCACGAGTGTAATCGCCGCTCCGCCTCAGCGGAAGTGGGACCAGACCTGCGAGGAGCACTAGTGAAGACTCCCTTCTCAAAGAGAGCCTTCCTAGAGCGAAGCACCCGCAATGGCATGCACAAGCAGTGAGGGCAGTCAGCCCCCTCGAGGGCTAAAGCCGCATGCTGTGCACCCATGCAAGCAACACACAAAGTGTGCGTGTCCTCACTCGTAATGTAGCGAGTCCAAGGAGGAACACACACTTTGTAGTGCTGCTGCTTATTTTGTTGGACAGACTTAGACATACTCTCAAAACAAAATCTGTGCTAACTTGCACAAAACGGAGAGTAATAAACAACACACAGACACAGAGCGCTTGCTGAAACGACAGAAGCTAGCGCTGTGTTTCACCGTATGTGCTCTTATACTTCCTGGTCGGTGACGTCATGACGCCTGTGACGTCTCATACTCCTATTGGACTAGTTGCACACATGATTCAGGACGTGCTCACGCAGGAGGCGTTCCCAGCGTTGCGACACGGCTCAAGCTTCCTGTAAGGGAACATGACTTAGTACTTGGTGGCAAAACCCTTGTTGGCAATCACAGAGGTCAGACGTTTCTTGTAGTTGGCCACCAGGTTTGCACACATATCAAGAGGGATTTTGCTTCACTTCTCTTTCCAGATCCTCTGCAAGTCATTAAGGTTTCAAGGCTGACATTTGGCAACTCAATCCTTCAGCACCTTTCTATGGGACTAAGGTTTGGAGACTGGCTACGCCACTCCAAGACTTTAATGTGCTTCTTCTTGAGCCACTACTTTGTTGCCTTAGCCATGTGTTTTGGGTTATTGTCATGCTGGAATACCCATCCATGACCCATTTTCAATGCCCTGGCTGAGGGAAGGAGGTTCTCACCCAAGATTTGATGGTACATGACCCTGTCCATCCTCTCTTTGATGCAGTGCAGTTGTCCTGTCCCCTTAGCAGAAAAACACCCCTAAAGTATAATGTTTCCACCTCCATGTTTGACGGTGGGAACGGTGTTCTTGAGGTCATAGGCAGCATTCCTCCTCCAAACACAGCGAGTTGAGTTGATGCCAAAGAGCTCAATTTTGGTCTCATCTGACCACAACACTTTCACCAAGTTCTCCTCTGAATCATTCAGATGTTCATTGGCAAACTCCAGATGGGCCTGTACATGTGATTCATGAGCAGGAGGACCTTGGGGGTGCTGTAGGATTTCAGTTCTTCACAGTATAGAGTGTTACCAATTGTTTTCTTGGTGACTATGGTCCCAGCTGCCAAGATCCTCCCATGTAGTTCTGGGCTGATTCCTCACCATTCTCATGATCATTGAAACTCCACGAGGTGAGATCTTGCATGAAGCCCCAGACCAGTCACAGTTATTTTGTGTTTCTTAAATCTGCGAAAAATCTCACCAACTATTGTCACCTTCTCACCAAGCTGGTTGGCAATGGTCTTGTAGCTCATTCCAGCCTTGTGTAGATCTTCAATCTTGTCCCTGACATCCGGACAGTTAATTGGTCTTGACCATGGTGGAGAGTTTGGAATCTAATTGATTGATTGCTTCGGTGGACAGGTGTCTTTCATACAGGTAACAAACTGTGATTAGGAGCACTCCCTTTAGGAGAGCACTCCTAATCTCAGCTCGTTACCTGTATAAAAGACACCTGGGAGCGAGGCATCTTGCAGATTGATAGGGGATCAAATACTTATTTCATTCATTAAAATGAAAATCAATTTATAACTTTTTTGAAATGTTTGTTGTTATTCTGTCTTTCACTGTTAATATAAACCTACCATTAAAATTATAGACTGATAATGTCTTTGTCAGTGAACAAACATATCAGCAGAGGATCAAATAATTTTCCTTCTGTACTACCAATGCTATATTCACACTTATCTGTTTTGATAATGCCAAAAGCTTATCACAGTACTTCACCTGAAAAAAAAAAAAAAAAAAAAAAAAAAACAGAATCTTATCGCTTGTTTCCACTGGTCCAAACGGCATGGTACGATTCAGGAAGGTACACCCTGGTCCAGCTTGTGTTTCCACTGCCAACAGTAACAGTGACGTGTATCCCGAAAAGTAGCGTTCAACGTCATTTCAAACAAGAAAGCGTGACATATCTGTGTGTATGTGTGTAAAAAGATTCACTATTATTTTTTATATTTTGTGCACTCTGATGTAAACAAGCCCAGCACACATGAGCAGCATCGTGGAGCAAGTGAAGAAGACACTTCATTCCCCTTGTGTTGTCATTCCATTTGTAGCACATGCAAGTGACGATTATTTGTCAACCACTCTGCATTCTGCAGGGAGTCTAGCTCCACCCTTTAGGAACCAAACTACTTTGCTAGGTACCTCAATTGAAGGGTCCCAAAAAAGTTGTACGGTATCCCTGGTGAAAAAAAAAAAAAAAAAAAAACAGCTAAAACCAGCCTAGGCTGGTTGGCTGGTTTTAGCTGGTCATAGCTGGAAGGCAGGCTGGTTTTAGAGGGGTTTTGGCCACTTTTCCACTTGACCAGCTTGGCCAGGCTGGGAGACCAGCTAAAACCAGCTACTTCCAGCTTCAACCAGCTAAGACCAGCCAACCAGCCTAGGCTTGTATTAGCTGTTTTTTTTTTTTTTTCAGCAGGGATGTTTTGCTATTTTAATACCACTCACAACTTCTGACAATGGAAACAGAAATAATTGTGTACCGAACTGTACTGTACTGAACCATACTGCTCAGTGGAAACAAGACAATTAATTCATAATTTATTTCATTGTTTGCAGTTAGGTGACGGCAGTTCTGTGATCCATTTTAAAAATGCCTTGCAAGCTGATTTACTCGAAGACTTATAACTAGCTCAAGAAACCTGTTGCACTCACAGGTAGAAGAAAACATTAATGTTATTTCAGCCTGTAAAATGACTCAAAGTCACACTGACCTTTAATAAAAATACAGCATCTGCAGGAAATTGAATATTTATGTTTGCCTCTGTAACACCCAAGGCCCGGGTGCCAGGGCAGGAACACTGCTTGTTAAACTTTAAACAAGAATTATGTGTCAAAGATGTTTTCTGGCAAAAACCCTCTGAGCATCAGTCAGTCTCACATGTAGCTATGATGAATTTGTCAGGGGTGCTCAAAGAGGAGGTATCAGTTGCAGGGATAACAGATTTATTGGTTCTTTAAAGACACAAACAGAAACTCAAGAATTAATAGTTCAGCCACAGTCAGAAGGGGTAATCAGGACAGACCAACCAGGTCCTTGGAGGTGAGCGTCAGCACAGCAGAAGGCGTCCAAATGAGGGGTTCCACAGTGAATGGCTAAGAGCAATAGTTCAAGAGCAAAAGACAGGCAAGCTCTCCAATGAGCACCAGGGAACAGGGAATGACGCCGGCAGAGGGAGAAAAAGGGCCTTTACAGGAAAGCGAAGGAGGAAGCGTGGCTGTCTTGACTGCAATCTTCTGAGGCTGGTATGCAAGACAGTTGTTAGCAGAGCAGCTGGATGGAACAGGAAAGGGCATGGAAGCAGGTAGCACTGGGCAGCAAAGGATGGGGAGAAGGTCGCAGGGAATGGGGAAGCCAGCAGCCAGAGCTGATAGGGAAGCTGGGGAGCAAAAGGGGAAGGGGGAAAAAACTAAAACTAAAATAAAAGGCAGGAGCTCAAAAAACTAGATAGCACAAAACTAACTAAAGTAAAAAACCCTAATATCAATAAGGAAAAATAGGGCAAGGCAAGGCAAGGCAAGGCAAGGCAAGGCAAGGCAAGGCAAGGCAAGGCAAGGCAAGGCAAGGCAAGGCAAGGCAAGGCAAGGCAAGGCAAGGCAAGGCAAGGCAAGGCAAGGCAAGGCAAGGCAAGGGCTTGAAACAGGATAACACTTTTAACAGACAAAAGCCAGGTTAACTCAGCAGAGCAGAAATTCCACCTGGCACAGGACAGAAAACAAGAGGAGAATATAAAGGGTAACTAATTATTAGAAACAGGTGTAAACCCTAACAAGATAATCAGGTAACAAGAGGGGCGGGGTAACAATAGAGCACATGGCAAAACACAAATACCAACTGACAGCCATGTGCTCCAGACAAACAATGACACACAAACAAACCCAGATCAGACCGGTGCCTTAACAGAATTGGTAAATAACTAAGGGTTGGCATAACATCATTAATTTAAAAGGTGAAGTGCACCAGTTCTGCACTACAAGCAGCACCAATCAGAATTTGTTATGTAAAGATTCTTGATAATTTCTCCCTTTGTGCTTGGAATGACATGATGGTGAGTATAACTAATAATGGCATCATCTTTATTTTTTATTAATTTTACAAATCCTTTAGAGAAATACTAAACTAAGTTGTCTCTGATGATTTGTAGCATATGTCTTTTGATGCATTTACCTATAACAAGTAATTCAAATGGAGATTGCAGATGCCATCATCCTATTGTGCAGTGACTGGAAAGAGCTTTGCTACTGCTTGAACCATCTAAAGACATGATGACAGTCTAGGAACACTGCTGGTTTAAGGGCAAATCCTTACCATTTACGCTCCACTGGCCTGAATGTCTGACTCAGAGCAGAAGGACACACAGTCTAAAGAAAAACATAGGTTTACAGCGAAGATGATGTATTATAAGCAACACGCTTCCCAAAATCATATTAAAGCTCATAATTCCACCATGGAATAAAGGTTTAAAAATGGTAACTGAATTTTTATCTCACAATTCTGACTTTTTATCTCTCTCTTTCTCAGAATTCTGCATTTATATCTTCAATTCTGACTTTTTCTCAGAATTCTCGAAATGACCTTTTATATTTTTATTTCGTGGTGGAAATAAGCCTATAATATGATCATAAGTTCAAACATTAAGTAAGAAAGCAAATAAATAAAGTTTTTACAAATGTGTTAAAAACAATATTCTGCTATAATAAAGTCTAGTGCATTGGTGGGATCAGGTTTGTACTCATCAACACACAAAATAAAAGTATGTGGAACATGTACAGCTGCCATAAATGTTTTTGTTGTGTTTCTGTAATACTTTCTGCAGTGGTATGCTTGTTATCCATATAAATGTCAAGAAACTTGTCTACTTGCAGAGTTTCTGGCTTTCTTAAAAGGGTCTTAAAAAGTCTTAATTCACCCTTCCAGAAATCAAGGCCTTAAGCAAATTTATGCATGAGCTTATTTCATTAGATTGAAAGATCAGAAAAAGGCCATATGTGACCCTGGTCCACAAAACCAGTCATAAGGTTAAATTTTACAAAACTGAGATATATACATCATATGAAAGCTCAATAAATAAGCTTTCTATTGATGTATGGTTTGTTATGATAGGACAATATTTGGCCGAGATACATCTATTTGAAAATCTGAAATCTAAGGGTGCAAAAAATCAAAATACTGAGAAAAACACCGTTAAAGTTGTCCAAATTAAGTTCTTAGCAATGCATATTACTAATCAAAAATTACATTTTGATAGGTTTACAGTAGGAATTTTACAAAAAATCTTCATGGAACATGATCTTTGCTTAATTTCCTAATGATTTTTGACAAAAAATCAATAATTTTGACCCATACAATGTATTTTTGGCTATTGCTACAAATATACCCCAGCGACTTAAGACTGGTTTTGTGGTCCAGGGTCACATATATACATACTCCCGTAGAGCTTTCCCTCAGAGAAATCAGGAAAGTAGTCAAGAAAGTGGACAAAAGAGATGGATTAAAACAGCAGGTGTAAAGGGGAACTTGTTTCCCTCGCCGTCTTGTGATGTGTTTGACCAAACCGCATCTTTATACCAGGCAAACTCAAAACCTTTTCTGTTTACACCTGTATTTGCAACGTGATCTCATGATAATTCGTATGTATTTTACGTAAGTTTTTCCAGATACTAAAACGTACAAAACTGACGTATTTACAGCATCTAAACGTACAAATACATACATATTTTTAGCATTTTAACGTACAATACTGACGTATTGACAACACCTAAAAACAAATCCTTATGAATACTGAAATCACGGCATTCATTTCATTATTATTGTTTTTAGTTGTCATACCAATGGCCTTATGTTTTCAATTGGATTATTGAATAGTTTAATCGTTTATTTAATATGAAATTATGCCATTTCATTCTGTTCTGTGTGATTTCTGCTGCCAGCTCATTTCCAAGAATAGGTCTATATAATGTTAAAGAAGACTACACTTTAAACCCTAAAATAAATAAAATTTCTGCAATCGTTTAACCATTCGTGTAATATTAAAGGAGAACTCCGGTGTGATATTGACCTAAAGTGTATTGAATCATGATACCGAGTGTGAACGTACCTTGCATATTTCATCTCGGTTTGTGTCCAGCTGTCCGAAATCTGGGGTCAGTTAGCCGATGCTCACAACAGGCTGTCTATGAGAGTGAACAGGGCATCGGAAAAGCCATGTAAATAAATCACTGTTTTACGCCATTTACGAGGCACAAAGTAGCTCCACACTTCATCGGTAGACTTCCTAGGGCCCTGACATTTAAAACGAGACATTGAGAACTCAGAAAAAGCACCGGTAGTTTATTTACAAGAAGATTTATACAGACATCTTCCACCAGGAACAGAGCAGTCGCCGCCATCTTAAATGTAGTCACGATAAGTCGAGTGTCGAGCACGAAGGAAACTACAACCTGATACGTTGATAACCTGATAAATTCATTGGTGCTCGACACTCGATTTATCGTGACTAAGTTCAGGATGGCGGCTACCGGATTTTCTTTCCCAGGTACTGTCTGTATAAATCTTCTTGTAAATAAACTACCGGTGCTTTTTCTGAGTTCTCAATGTCTCGTTTTAAATGTCAGGGCCCTAGGAAGTCTACCGATGAAGTGCGGAGCTACTTTGTGCCTCGTAAATGGCGTAAAACAGTGATTTATTTACATGGCTCCTTCGATGCCCGATTGACTTTCATTGACAACCTGTTGTGAGCATCGGCTAACTGACCCCAGATTTCGGACAGCTGGACACAAACCGAGATGAAATATGCAAGGTACGTTCACACTCGGTATCATGATTCAATACACTTTAGGTCAATATCACACCGGAGTTCTCCTTTAACTTTGTTTGCCGTGGTGGGAGTCGTGGGACACAAAAGGCATTTTCTCCGACATGCTGTGACTAACAATAGAACCACAAAATACACCGAACAGACATCATAATTATAAAATGAAACAATTTTATTTGTGCGCTGTAATCCGGATCTTCAGAATCCATACGATTGCGAGGAACAGACCCAAATTCAAGCCTTTATCCGTCGATCTTCATCTCCATCCCGAGCAGCGAGTCCAGCAGCAACAGCAATAAACCCGCGCTCAAGTGCTTTTTTCAAATTCAAATATTACTGCATTTAGAAACGACAGGTTTTATGGCAGGAAAATCGAACGCTCATTGGTTCTCGCCCGCATTCGTCACAGATTACGACATGCCATGTTTTTGGTGAGATGTGTTTGAATGATGCGCGGGCGCGTTCTCGAATGGATCAGGATAACAATCTGGATAATATTTTCAGCGATTAACAATTTAAACTTTGCTCTGCACCTCAAACAATCCTACTGCATTCCGACAGAAGGGAGGGCTGCGGCTGCAAACGCATCATCATTTGGATCACTTTTGGTATGGCTGTTGACAGTTTTGCATTAAATAAATGATTGTGATTGCACTTTTATGTCTGTCATGTTTTTCTTTATTACTGTACAGAGATGTTTAACGTTAGGTTTAGAGGTAGGAGTGGGATTAGCGACTATAAAAATATATATTTTTATGCTATATTGTTGCTAAAATGGTAATTTCCCTGCATATTTTGGTCAGTTACGTTTTATATTCGCTATAAAATGGGTAGGTTTAGGTTTGGGGGTAGGTTAAGGGAGCCCAAAATCTAAATAGCTTATTAATAAAATGATAAAAATGCATATTCGCTATAGGTTTAGGTTTGGGGGTAGGTTAAGGGAGCTAAAAATCTAAATCACTTCTTAATAAAATGATGAAAAAAATCATTGATACAAATATCTTAATAAAATAAAAGATACGTAAATATTTTACGTTTTTTAGCTAAAAATACGTAGCTATTTGTACGTTTTAAAAGTTGAAATACGTCTAAATTGTACGTTTTAGCATCAATAAAAATGTACAAAAATGTACGTTTTGTGCCTCTAAACATTACGTATAAATGCCTACGTATATTGTCAGATCAACCAAAATGTATCTTAATACCAGGTGTAAATACCACCTTAAATCAGAGCAGAAAGTCTTAC
>NC_133384.1:4492848-4509455 GCF_049309525.1 Garra rufa | reverse complement strand
CGATCTCTTTACTTATACGTTCTGAATGTAGGTTCTATACCTGGGATTTTTACTGGAATGCAGTTCAAAGGCTGAATTGAACATATATTGTATTTTATTTAGTCTAATTAATAGACAAATATATTTTATTTAGTCTAATTAAAAGACAAATATAGCGTTTCAGTGAGAGTAAATTATTCACGTAGTTTCATCTGGAAATCATTTATCGTCACACCGTAAAATAGGCCTACATGACATTTCTATTAACTGATCGTCTTTTTTCCGTATTTGTATTATTATTATCGTCATCATTATTATAATTATTATTATTATTGTATATATTTTTATTTTCATTTATATTCGTTTCACTACGTGAATGATTCATTCGTCAGTGAACAGTATAGTATTATATAGTCTAGTATCTTAGACGAAACAAAATAAAAATATGTTCAATTCAACCTTTAAACTACATTCCAGTCAAAATCAGTCATGTCAAGCATTTACAGTAGCCTATCATTTCCATATACGTTAAGTAAAGAGATGAAAATGAAGGGGGAAAACGAATATAAACGAAAATAGATAAATATATAGGCCTACAATAATGGGCTAATTATAATAATTAATAATAATAGAAATTATTAAAAATAAAAATAAAATAAAATAGGCCTATTTTACGGTGTGACGATAAATGATTTCCAAATGAAACTACGTGAATAATTCACTCTTCACTGAAACACTATATTTGTCTATTAATTAGACTAAATAAAATACAATATATGTTAAATTCAGCCTTTGAACTGAAAAAATCCCAGTCATAGAACCTACATTCAGAACGTTAAGGAGATCGAAATGAAGGGGGAAATAACGAATATAAACGAATAATAAAAATATTACGGAAAGAGGAGGATCAGTTAATGGACAAGACTGTGGGATAAAATGTTTCCTGTAGGGCTATTTTATTTGATGTACTTTATGTAATATTTATTCATGATAAACTTTTGAATATACTGTCTACATCGCGCACAGACAGCATCAGCATTCGCATATACAGCATCGCCCATTGTTAATATAATAATTTAATATTGTATTAATTTCTGTAACAATTAATATAATAATTTCTTAATTAAAAATAAAATATTAATAAACCTATCTCTGATAGGCTAATCCTGGGTTACTATGGTCACGCAGGTTTGTTTATGCATTAAAACTCGTGCCCACGAGAAATGCATGTTGTTTCCTCAACATAATAAGTCGTGGCCACGAGAAATGGATCTCGTTCCCTCATCATCGCATCTTGTGGCCACGACATAAGGATGTCGTTACCTCGACAAAATGATCTAGTGGCCACGACATAATATCACGTTCCCACGAGTTAATATGACGTTCCCACGAATTAATATCTCGTGGCCACAACATAATATCATGTTCCCACGAGTTTATATGTCGTGGCCACGACAAACATAAGTGAACCGAAGGTGTCCCCTGGCGGGCACCGTACACATTCTTATATTCACATATAGCTACATGACACTTCATAAACTGAATCATCAACAAACGATCACTAATCCAGCTTCACTCTGCATGAGCCCTTATGCTTAACAGTTCTGGATTCAGCCGAGGTGTACTGATCATATGAATGTTGGTACAGAAATCCATACATCCCTGTGCGGAAAAGAGAAATATGCCCTTCCTGGCTGTATTCAGCAATTCAAGGTCAGAACCCAGGCAGTGAGTCTGAACGGTTCATTTAGAGATGGGAATTGAATTGTGAAGGCGTAGCTGCTGGCAGCATGCAGGAGTTTGAGGATGAGGACAACTAAGGGTCGTCTGCATGGGAAGTGAAAACACAATGTCCCACCAATACCTGAAAAGCCACATTTCTCATTTCTGATTATAAAGAGATGCTTTGAATATAGGCTGCCAATCAATGCCTATGAATTAAGCAAATTAATCACATATAGTACATAAAAACACTTAAGTTTTACATGTCTTCCTTCCTTTTTAATGGTAGCTCCAATTTTAAATGAATTTCAGTGTGATATAATGTACACAGGTCAGCCAATTAGCCTAGTGACCTTGTGAAATCCTTTTAGCGCTTGACAAACAAGTGCGTGGGTAGATGTGGGTACTTGGCTGTAAGAACCATCTATTCTTCCCTCCAAAATCAACAACACTGTTCATCTTCAGACAGAGAAATACTGGTCGACGGCTCTCTCGGACTCTGACAGCGGTGCAGGAAGCGCGTACATTATTGAACACTTTCCAATTCTCAAAGCACTTCTTAAAGGTCTTAGCGGCATGCATAAACTCAGCAATTGCTCCATTCGTGGGAAAATAAATGGCTTGCATGAAATTTTGTAGTGTGTTAGCACAAATGGCAGGTTTGCTGGCGTGATTAGGGATCTCGAAAAAATATTTAGGAAGCTCGCTAAATATACCGCCCCTGAGACACTTCTCATGGCCTAGCTAACCAAGTGTGAAATAGCTTTGGCTAAGTAAGGAGAGGGAACCATTAATATTGATAAAAACGGGTGAGGTGCTCTCAAGGTGGAATGGAAGTTCTAACTAAAGAAAATGATTAATGTCACCTTCAGTAGAGGTTAGAGAAATACATTTATTAGGGATTTGTAAAGTTTGGGTTCACATACACACAATGTCTTGCTCACTCTCTCTGTCTCTCTCGCTCTCAGTCTGTTTGTCTATATCTGTCAATATGTGCCCCAAAAAGCATTTAGACAGTCATCACTGATGTGAAAAGCCATTCAAAACCCATTTTACTTCTGTAATCTGACAAATTAACAGGTGCTGAAAAAGTAAGACAGATTTCTGTTAGCTGAAAAAGAAAAATTACTTGTACTTAGATTAAATTACATTTTAAAATACTCGTAATCATGATTACATATTATTTACACAATAACAAGACATTTTTCACAATTTATTGATTCCCCCTAGTTCATCTTTTACATTTTCCTTTCTAAAATAGCCTACTGCTTATATATTCAGAAAGTCTTCAAGTTTTGTGGACATTCACACAAAGATCAGTCATTATTCATGTGGTGACACAGCATTCGACCACTGATTTACAAAAATCATTTCTGGTTTAAGAAGTGTTTCAACACTGCATCAACTACTGATAAACACATTGATTTTTATTTGAATAATCACTCTATAGGATATTTCACCAAGTATTTCTATGTATTTGTAAGGCTTTTGTCTTTCAATCACATTAAAATGCACAAACTCACAAACCTTTTTAGTCATCTGATCCTCTTTTACCTAATATCTCCTTGAAGTACCCTTTGTCACAATACGTGTCAAAAATAAACACAAAGATGAACAAAGTCAAAGTCTTTAATATAATCCATACAGGTAAATCCAACATAGAAGGGTATAAAATACTTTGAGATCGGACACAAAGGGTAAAATTGAGACAACTAATAAAGGGTGGCTAATTATACACAGACAGGTGAAGATGATTAACTAATAATGACTAGATGAGGACAGGAACAGGAAATAACCAAATATGGGCACACGAGGGAGAAGCCAACACAAACTGTCCAAAGGGGTGTGACATATCACCCCCCTCCCGGAAGGAACGACCTCGCGCCGCAGAAGAAGAGATTTGCCGGAGGGACCTAAGGAGGTAGATGAAGGAGTGGATGTGAAGGGACCCAGAGCAGGAGGAGCCAGGCGAGACCCAGGCCACAGCCATGATGGTAGCCCACAGCGGAGCCGACGGAGGGAGAAGCCATGGTGGAGGAAGGGCTGACGGCTCCAGGGGGTTGACCGACGAAGGCGGGGCAGGTGGGGTGGAGCCCGAGGTGGAGACAGAGAGCTGATGATCCTGGGCGACACTGAGGATCTAGAGGTCCAAGGCAGAACCCAAGGCTCTGGCGACTGAGGCAGAGATCCAGAGGTCCATGGCGGAGCCAGAGCGACAGAGGACTGAGGTGGAGCTGGAGGGAGGGAGAAGCCCAACAGTGCTGGTGGGACGGAGCACTTGGACAAGACAGAATAGTGAGCCTGAGGTAATGGTGGGACGACGACCGACCAAGGCGGAGCCGAAGGAAAAAGGGAGCCTGGTGAAGCTGTTGGGCTGACGGGCGACAGTGGAGACGAGGGAGCTGGAAGTCGGGGTGGAGCTGGGAGCTGGGTTGGAGGGCCGAGGCGGAGTCCGGGACTCTGAGGCTGGAGGCGTAGATGAGGGGTCCTCCAGCAACGCTGGATGGGGACTGGCAGACTCGCGGCGAGCCTAATGCAACAGTTATATAAAGAAATTATTTTTTCAGCAAGGATGCATTGATCTAAAGTGACAGTAAAGACATTTACAATCTTACAAAATATTTCTATTTCAAATAAATGCTGTTCTTTTTACTTTCATTAATCAAAGATTCCTCACTGCAAAAAAGCAACAAAAAATCTTACTTGGATTTTGTTGGTCTTGTTTCCAGCCAAAATATCTAAAAAATTCCTAGATGATTAAAAATTATTTTCTTATTTTCAGAAAAAATAAAATAAATTGGTAACACTTTATAATAACGATCAGTTGTAAGTCATTTATAAGTGGTTAGTTAATGATGAAATAATGATTTGCAAAACATTCATAAATGTTTATTAAGTGATATGCTAACAATTTGTGTATGTTTTGTTAATTCATTTATAAGTAATTAGTTAATGATGAACTAATCATTTACAAAACATGACTATGCATTCATAAATGATTAATAAGTGATATGTTAGTATTTTTATGTTTTGTAGATTAAGTTATAAATCTTTTACAAGTGATTAGATAATGATGAACTAATAATTTACAAAACATGATTATACGTTTACAAATGATTATTAAATAATATGCTAACAATTTACAAATCTGTCTTACTTTATCTTTAAAAAATAGCATATCATGAAATAATAAAACAGATCCTTAGTAAGTGGTTAATACGTTACTAGTTAATATATTATTTGTCACTTAAAAAATAATTAAAATATCAGTCATTTACATTTTTATCCTTTACTTGTCAGGGTTTACTGGTGGTGGCAGGCGTTAGAGTGATGACTCGAGATGAACAGAAGTCGATCCAATGAACGTGTTTATTAAACATCAACTTGAAGAGCACAAAGACCAGTAAACATAACTTTAAGACGACACAAAGCAAAATGGAAAAGGAAACGACTTATAAAGGGAGAGACTGATTACAAACACAGATGACACAGATGACTAATAATCAAAGACAGGTGATACAGATAATGATTAAACAAGGACTAAACCAAATGATCAACAACAGACGGGGGAAGACAGAGGGAGAAACCAAATGACCAGTGCAAAACAAAGACAAACAACCAGAAACATGAGGATCTTCGTGACACTACACCCCCCTCCCGGTAGGCGCGTCCCGCGCCGTGACGGAAACACCAGGGAGGGAGGGCGGGCGCCCTGGAGGCCGCTACGGGACAGGACCTTCCTGGTTTTGGGAGGCCTCCAGGGCGGGACAGGCAGCCATGGCGGATCAGGGGGCCACGGCCGGA
The DNA here is from genome assembly GCF_049309525.1 of Garra rufa. Classification (NCBI taxonomy): domain Eukaryota; kingdom Metazoa; phylum Chordata; class Actinopteri; order Cypriniformes; family Cyprinidae; genus Garra; species Garra rufa. The sequence goes on along the minus strand of NC_133384.1, from coordinate 4,503,950 downwards.
CAGTCAGTTCCTTTGGCCATGGCGGGTCAGGCGGCCTCGGCCGGACAGTCAGTTCCTTTGGCCATGGCGGGTCAGGCGGCCACGGCCGGACAGTCAGTTCAGGTGGCCATGGCGGATCAGGCGGCCACGGCCAGACAGGCAGTTCAGGTGGCCAAGGCTGGGTAGTCCCCGTGGCCCTGGCCTCAGTCCTCGGCCAGACCACGTGTACTCGGGGTATGTAGCCCCCCCCCAAAATTTTCTTGGGGAGGTTCAGCAGTTCATAGGGGGGATACTCTAGACGGCTGGACGGAACCAGCTGAGACACTGGACGGCAGGAAGAGACCAGCTGAGACACTGGACGGCAGGAAGAGACCAGCTGAGACTCCGGACAGCTGGACGGGGCCAGCGAAGGCTCTGGACGGCACTCTGGAGGAGCGGGCTCAGGACGGTGCTCTTGAGGAGCGGGCTCTGGACGGCGCTCTTGAGGAGCGGGCTCTGGACGGCTGGACGACCCCAGCGGGGATTCAGGAAGGCTGGGCGTCTCCAGCGAAGACACAGAATGAGTTAGCTCTGGGCGAGCGGTCACTGGAGGGCGCTCTGGCGGCGCAGTCACTGGAGGGCGCTCTGGCGGCGCAGTCACTGGAGGGCGCTCTGGCGGCGCAGTCACTGGAGGGCGCTCTGGCGGCGCAGTCACTGGAGGGCGCTCTGGCGGCGCAGTCACTGGAGGGCGCTCTTGAAGGCTGGACTGGACCAGCGGGGTTTCAGGAAGGCTGGACAGGACCAGCGGAGGATCAGGAATGCTGGGCAGAACCAGCGGAGTTTCAGGAAGGCTGGACAGGACCAGCGGAGGATCAGGAAGGTGAATAGGTGCTGTGTACTCCTGAGAAATCGCCATGTCCATCAGAGCCATAATATCCTCCTTGGCCGGGAACTCAGGAATGGAGGCCATCTCGACCGGAAATGCCTTGGGGTGTCTCCGGGTTGGCAGGTGGCCGGAACCATTGGTGGGGTATGTGGGGGGTCCTGGCTTATGGAAGGCTGGCACGATGTGCTGTGTGGCAGAGGGGGCTGGATGATGAGACTTAATCGGACTGATAGAATCAATTTCTTCGACTTCGAAATCAGACCCATTTAAAAACAGAATGAGATTGACTAGCTCGATCAAGGGGAATTGACAGGTAGGAAGATCGCAGCGAATAATCTCATCATCCAGTCCCAAAACAAACACAGCGCCGAGTGAAGCATCGTGCCAGCCCACCTGATGTGAAAGCTCGAGGAACTCCTCCACATACCTCTCCAATGTCCGACCACTCTGCCGTAGTCTCCATAGCCTGTCCTCAGCCATCTTTAATGTCTGGTGTCGTCTTCTGTCAGGGTTTACTGGTGGTGGCAGGCGTTAGAGTGATGACTCGAGATGAACAGAAGTCGATCCAATGAACGTGTTTATTAAACATCAACTTGAAGAGCACAAAGACCAGTAAACATAACTTTAAGACGACACAAAGCAAAATGGAAAAGGAAACGACTTATAAAGGGAGAGACTGATTACAAACACAGGTGACACAGATGACTAATAATCAAAGACAGGTGATACAGATAATGATTAAACAAGGACTAAACCAAATGATCAACAACAGACGGGGGAAGACAGAGGGAGAAACCAAATGACCAGTGCAAAACAAAGACAAACAACCAGAAACATGAGGATCTTCGTGACATTACTGAAGATCGCATCATGAATAAATCATTTACAAATCTTTCTGCATCCCCTAATCTAAAGTGTAAACAGTTCATCAGTGGTAAATGTTTTACTCATTATTCAAAGGTCTTTCACCCAGTGTGTATGACCACCTGATACCCACACAACCTGTAACCTGCAGGTTTGTAAAACATTTACAACTGATGAGTAGTTTACATTTTAGATTAGGGGATGCAGAAAGTGTTGTAAATGCCTTGTATACACCAGATCTTGTAACATGTAAGAAAGATCTACAAATGATGTGTAACACATTTACAAATGATGAATTGTTTACACTTTAGATTAGGGGATAAGGTAAGGTAAGGTAAGGTATTCTTTATTATCCCCGAGGGGCAATTTTTTATGCAGCCAGCAGAGAGAGTAATACAAATAACATAAACATAACAATAACACAACAACAGAATATTAAAGAAGAAAAAAAAAAAAAAAAAAACAGTATAGTAATAATAAGTGAATATCAAACAATCAAGATAAGGTGTTTAAAAAACTGGTCACAATGGGTATAAAAGAGTTCTTGTATCTATTTGTCTTACATCTCTTGGACACAAATCTACGACCAGACGGAAGCAGTGCAAACTCTGAACACAAGGGATGACTGGAATCATCCAGAATCGACCGGGCTTTTCTGAGTGCTCTATTCTTGTGCAGGAAGGGAATGTTAGCTAGAGTAACCCCAGCAATCTTGCTACATTCATTTACAATGCGTTGAAGACGGTTCTTGTTCTTCAGAGATAAAGACCCATACCAGCAAATAAAAGAAAAAGTAACAACAGATTCAATAAAACAACTATAAAACATCTTCATAAAAGTACTGTCCACATTAAAATGTCTAAGTTTCCGAAAAAAATGCATACGTTGGTGGGCTTTCTTACACACATTGTCGACCTGATATTTGTAATTCTGAACAGTCTCCACAACCTGACCATTTATAAAAACAGGGGAAATGACATTGTGTCCCTTCCTAAAATCAATAATCATCTCTTTAGTCTTACTAGCATTAATATCTAAAAAAGATGAGTTGCACCAACTGATAAAATCTGACATCACAGGGCCGTGATCCTGATCATCTGAATTTAAAAGAGACACAATGACGGAGTCATCAGCAAACTTAACAACATGTCGTCGTAAATGTTGACTTTGGCACATATTTGTATATAAAACAAATAAAAGAGATGCAGAAAGATTTGTAAATGATTTACTCATGCATTTACACAACAGCTTTTGAATACTTTGAAGTGTGTACTGCAATGTAAAGGCTGACTGGTGAGGGTAAAGATGTCTTCTCTGGCAAACATGAGCTGCGCCCCAAATGACGCACTATACACTCTGCATTTATTCACTATGTACTTATGCACTTATGCACTTTGCACCATGTAGTGTATGAATTATATAAGGTTATTTTCTATTTTATAACACCCTAAACAAACTTTCACAAGAACCTCATTTTTTTTTTTTTTTTCATATCAACTTCAAATTTGGAATAACTTATTTAGATGCAAGGCTTCAAATTGATATCAAATTTAGGATAAAACCTGTTATGTAAAATATGTATTTTATATAAAATATAATTAAAATTGCACAGTGTATATTTTCTTTACAGTAAATTTAAACTTCTGTAATTTGTTAATACTTTTTTTTTGCTGCTGATTGTTTTCTTTAAAAAGAGACCTACCTTACATCTGTATTCCAAAGTGTTCATGAATTACAGCAATTTAAGTTTGGATAGAGCACTTTCAAGCCTATTTTAAAAAATGGGGGGTGACAGTTAAGGGTTTAACTAGTATTTTTTTAACCATTTACTAAGGATCTGTCTGATTTATTTTATTATATGCCATTTTTAAGATAATTTAGACAGATTGGTAAATCGTTAGCATATTACTAACAATAAAATGAACATATCACTTATTAATAATTTATAAACACATAGTCATGTTTTGTAATTAATTAGTTTATCATTAACTAATTACTTGTAAATTAACCAGCAATCTGACTAAATGAATTTACAAAACATACACAAATTGTTAGCATATCACTTATTAATCATTTGTGAATGTTTTGTAAATGATTATTTCATCATTAACTAATTACTTATAAAAGACTTACAACTGAACGTTATTATAAAGTGTTACCAATAAATTAAATAAGTTTTTGCAATGGGTAAGAAAAAAAAATGTAGACAGAAAACAAGATTTTTTTTCTTACCCAATTGGCAAAGTATTTTGCTAGTTTCAAGCAAAAACACTCTTAATTTAGACTTGTTTGTTTTTTTGTTTTTCTGAAAACAAGACAATAAGTTTTACTTGTCTAGAAAATCCTTCCAATCCTTCCAAAAAAAAAAATATATATATATATTTTTTTTTTTTGCAGTGCTGAAAAAATTATGAAAAATAAATAGCAAAACTGTTTTGAACACTGATAATAATAATAATAAAAATCTTGAGCTTCAATATTATGATTTGGGATGGATCGTGTGACACTGAAGTAACATAATGTTATGAGTAATGATTCAACTTTGCATCACAGGAATAAATTACATTTTAAAATATATTAAAATAGAAAAATTTATGTTTCATTGTTTTAATAGATCACATTATTACTGTGTTTACAGTATGTTTGATAAAAAAAAATCACTTTGGTGTCAAACTTTAAATGGAAGTGTATAAAGTTGTTCATTTACTTATTACATTACACATAGTGCTTATGGAAAAGGTATGTCAATGGTCGTCCTAACATGAGTTGTATTTAGATTCATCAGGATTAGACATACCTTTGTGTTCCCTCAAAGATGAAAGCAGCTTTGGTCTAATCATCAGCCTGTTTGAGAGAAGTGGCTTCTGGGATCTTGTATTTTGACTGGAAAGTGTACCACAGGGCATTGGTGAAACATGTTGTGACAGTCAAACAAACTACAGCCCTCTGAATGTGACACGTGTCAGCTGCCAGGAGGAGGCTACATCTGTTCTTCAGCCTGGGGTTAAAAGCTCAAATAAACACAGAGCCCCGTGTGGTCTGCAGAAAATATGGCCACGGCAGGGCTGTCGGCATTGGTCATGATTTCAGTGGCAAACATAAAGGTGTTACTGTTAGAAGCAATATTATTATTTTGTTGTTGTCCTTGTTGCTGCATTTATGGGTTTATTCATATTAATTTCCAGTTTTTTTTTTCATTACAAATAAAATAAAGCTGCCGTGATTTCACATGATTTAGATGGTGTATGATTCCATCTGATGTTCATTAATGTGTTCTTCTATTAGGCTTTGTGTGGTTCCAATCGCAGGCTGTTTGCTGTGCGTAGCATGTTGTATACAGCCCATTCAAGGTTGTTGTGTATAGCTTTTTTGTAGCATAGGCAGTAAAAACATGTTCATGCAGGGCAAGTGAAGCAGCCTTACTGTTTTCAGCATGTCCTTCCTTCTGTCAAGGCTGACACACATTAATGAGGCACAGAACACATACAGACTTCATCATTATAAGCTTCAGGGAGAAGAGGAGGAGGGGTTTCACACTTTCTCCCTTTTTCCCTCCATTACAGGAGATATTTGAGAGATTACATCTGTCACTTATTTGGGTGCTAATTGGGCAAATAAACATGTTTCACATACAATACATCTGCATCGCCCTAATCAGGCCTCCAGAGAATACCTACAGCATGCTCTCTGCAATGCATTATGGGAGGAAGGAGATTGTGTCTTGTGTTTTGTGTCATTGTTTCATTTGTTTACTGTGTTATAGTGTGTGCGCCGTGTAGGAGGATGACGAATGTTTGCACATGTTTTCACACTGGTAAATTGTCCTGTATCGTGCCAGTCAACTGGTCAAGGCCGCAGGGAGTCGCTGGACAATAAACACAGAACAGAGACCCTGATGAAAACACTTTCAACCTTTCTCGTAAAATGATTTTTGCTGGCACATGTGGAACGAATTGCTTGCTTCTAGTTCTTTAGAGGAATAGAACACCAGCAAATGGAAATTTACTTACTCTTAGGCCATCAAAGATGAGTTTTTCACTTCACAAGATGTTAATTGGTGGACTGGACTGGAGTGGTGTGGATTACTTGTGGATTGTAGTGATGTTTTTATCAGCTGTTTGGACTTTCATTCTGACGGCACTCGTCAGAAGAAGAACCAAACTCCTGGATGGCCTTTTTTCAGCAAATTTTCATTTTTGGGTGAACTATTGTCATTCATTCATTCATTCATTCATTCATTCATTCATTCATTCATTCATTCATTCATTCATTCATTCATCCATTCATTCATCCATCCATTCATCCATTCATTAATTTATCTATTTGTTTGTTTGTTTCCCCAACATATCCACTGTGCATTGCAAACTATGGTGTACCTCAGCAGATATAGGAGGATGTACAGTAGGGGATAATTTAATTTTCACACTTTTTCACATCAGGCCGATCACGTCTTCACGTCTCTGACAAGTAACAGCAGCAATGAGCAACAGCCAATGATACTGCGAGAAAAAAAAAAAAAAGAGAAAAAGAGGAGGGGTTAGGGACAGAGAAATAAACCCAAAAAAAGCCTGCAGGCCACTTCTGGTCTCTTCAATATGTATTTTCTTTTTCCAAATGACAAATAAGAGTGTCCACAGTTTTATTTGCTTTTTAATTTTTTTGTTCAAAATACAAGATCTTGTACTGTTTGTGTTGATGTTGGTTTTATATGATTTTGAGTAGAGTAACATTTTCAAGCAAACTTTAAATTTGGTGTAGCCATTAAATACATTAAAACATATTGAATTAAACTGAGTCTGTACACATCTTAATCCTGTTTAAATAAATAAAAATATGAGAGAAAATAAAACGTCTTGGTTACGTATGTAACCCTCATTCCCTGAAGGAGGGAACGGAGACGTCACGTCGGAGACCGACGAATTGGGATATCGCTTAGAGATACCAATCCTCTTCGTGTGTAAACTAAACGAGCCAATGCACATTGGCATGCATGATTGCATCCAGCTGTCGCTGATCACAGCGTGAGCATAAATACACAGCAGGTGCAATGCATAGACAGGATTTCGCTGAGGAGCCGAGCTTGGGTCCGGCCGCACAGCGGTGGTACAGCAGCTGAGGCGACGGGACGTGACGTCTCCGTTCCCTCCTTCAGGGAACGAGGGTTACATACGTAACCAAGACGTTCCCTCTCAGTCGGTCTCTTCGACGTCACGTCGGAGACCGACGAATTGGGATCCCTAGCAAAGCGCCGCAGCTGCTGCCCCCCTCCAGTGTCCTGAGCAAGCCACCTGGCCTCCAATTTTTGCTAAGGCCAAGGGCGGATCAGAAAAGACCAGTCACTGTATAACATAGCACTACCTACTTAGTGAAGCTGGAGCACTGGGAACGTGCGGAGCTCCCACCCATCCCGCAGGAGGTTCGGAGCAATACGCATATGGCTCAATTAGGACATATGGAAGAATGGAGGTGATTGAACCCTCGTGAAGATGGTAGAAGGTTACCGGGGGAAACACGGTCTCTGTGGGTACCGTGGAAGACATATGGGATTCACTTAAGTCTCTCATGTATCCTAAGCCTTCTATCGGTTCTAAAGATTCATCGAGAGAGGCCTGGCGCCTAGACGCTCCGCTACGTCTGGAGCCGAGGAAGGAGGACTCGACAGGGTCTTCATGGACACTCTGGAGAAGATAGCAAGCCGACCTGAGCCAGTGCCTCTCAGTGCTTCTACCCGTTTGAGGTGAGAACACAGGAGGAGACTGGCTCTACACGAAGGCTATAAAACCTAGCGAACGTGTTAGGGGTCGCCCAACCCGCAGCTCTACAAATGTCAGATAGCGAGGCGCCACGAGCCAGCGCCCAGGAGGATGCAATACTCCTAGTAGAGTGAGCTCGCAACCTGAGCGGGCAGGGCACGCCCTGAGCTTGATAAGCCAAGGCGATGGCATCCACTATCCAGTGTGCCATCCTCTGCTTGGAGACGGCCTTCCCCTTCTGCCGTCCTCCGTGACAAATAAAGAGCTGATCTGAGGTCCTGAAGCTTTGCGTCCGGTCGACGTAGCATCTTAATGCTCGGACGGGACAAAGCAAAGCTAGGGCTGGGTCTGCCTCCTCCGGGGGCAGCGCTTGCAGGCTCACCACTTGGTCCCTGAAGGGAGTAGTGGGAACCTTGGGCACGTAGCCAGGCCGGGGCCTCAGGGTTACCTGGGAATCTGCCGGCCCGAACTGAAGGCACGAATCGTCGACCGAAAACGCCTGCAGGTCCCCTACCCTCTTGATGGAGGCCAATGCCAGCAGGAGCAGAGTCTTCATAGAGAGACACTTCAGCTCGACTGACTGTAAAGGCTCAAAGGGGACCCGCTGTAGTGCTGTGAGCACCAGAGACAGGTCCCAAGAGGGTATGGAGGGGGGCCTAGGAGGATTTAACCTCCTGGCTCCCCTGAGAAACCTGACGACCAGGTCGTGCCTACCTACTGACCTTCCTTCAACGGGGTCATGGTTTGCAGAAATAGCGGCTACATAGACCTTAAGGGTGGAGGGTGACAGCCTACGCTCCAACCCTTGCTGCAAAAAGGTAAGCACGACTCCGACCGAGCATCTTCGGGGATCCTCATTTCTTGAGAAAGCCCATTCGACGAACAGGTTCCACTTCAAGGCGTAAGCATGTCTCGTGGATGCAGCTCTCGCCGAAGTGATGGTGTCTACCACTCCTTGGGGTAGATCACTCAGAACCTCCGCGTCCCGTCCAGGGACCAGACATGTAGTTTCCAGAGGTCTGGACGCGGGTGCCACAGGGTGCCCCGTCTCTGAGTCAGTAAATCCTTCCTCAGAGGAATCCGCCAGGGAGGGGCTGTCGCGAGGAGCATCAGTTCTGGGAACCAGGTCCGAGTAGGCCAGTAAGGCGCCACTAACAGGACCTGCTCCTCGTCCTCCCTGACCTTGCACAGTGTCTGTGCGAGAAGGCTCACTGGGGGAAACGCATACTTGCGAAGGCCCCGTGGCCAGCTGCATGCCAGGGAGTCCGTGCCGAGTGTACCCTCGGTCAGGGAGTAAAAGAGCTGGCAGTGGGACGTCTCTGGAGAAGCAAACAGGTCTACCTGAGCTTTCCCGAAACGTCTCCAGATCAGCTGGACCGACTGGGGATGGAGTCTCCACTCTCCGGGAAGCGCAGCTCGTGAGAGCTCGTCGGCTGCACGGTTGAGCAAACCCGGAATGTGAATGGCACGAAGCGACCTCAGATGCTTCTGACTCCAGAGGAGGAGAGAACGGGCGAGCTGTGACATGCGACGGGAGCGTAGACCACCTTGTCGGTTGATGTACGCAACGGTCGCAGTGTTGTCCGTCCGGACCAGCACGTGTTTGCCTCGAAGGCGCCCTTTGAGACGGTTCAAGGCAAGGCGTACTGCCAGCAGCTCTAGGCAGTTGATGTGCCAGTCTAGCTGGGGGCTCGTCCAAACCCCCGACACTGCCTGCCCGTTGTACGTGGCTCCCCAACCGGTGGTGGAGGCATCCGTGTGTACCACAGCGTGCCTGGAGACCTGTTCTAAGGGAACTCCTGCCCGAAGAAAAGCTAGGTCTGACCACGGGGTGAAGGTTAGGCGACAGGCCGAGGTTACTTTGATCCGGAGAGTGCCGCGCTGCCACGCTCTCCTCGGGACTCGGCCACGAAGCCAGTGCTGAAGTGGCCTCATATGGAGCAGGCCAAGCGGTAAAACTGCCGTAGCTGCTGCCATATGCCCCAGGAGCCTCTGAAACTGTTTCAGTGGGACCACTTCTCTGCTCTTGAACGTATTCAAGCAGTTCAGCACCGACTGAGCCCGCTCTTGCGTGAGGCGAGCTGTTTGGCTGACCGAGTCCAGTTCCACACCAAGAAAAGAGATCCTCTGCATGGGGGAGAGTTTGCTCTTTTCCCAGTTGACCCGAAGGCCCAAGCGGGCGAGGTGTGCCAACACCAGGTCCCTGTGTTCGCATAACTGCTCTCGAGAGTGTGCTAGTATCAGCCAGTCGTCGAGGTAGTTGAGGATACGAACGCCCTGTTCCTTGAGGGGAACAAGGGCCGCCTCCGCGACTTTCGTGAAGACACGGGGGGAGAGGGACAGCCCGAAGGGCAGGACCTTGTACTGATATGCTCTGCCTTCGAACGCGAACCGCAGAAATGGTCTGTGGCGCGGAAGGATCGAAACATGAAAGTACGCGTCCTTCAGGTCGATCGCTGCGAACCAATCCTGGGGACGAACACATCTGAGGATGTGTTTTTGTGTGAGCATTCTGAAAGGTAGCTTGTGAAGAGCTCGATTCAAGATGCGCAGGTCCAGGATCGGTCGTAAACCGCCGCTTTTCTTGGGTACTATGAAGTAGGGGCTGTAAAACCCTGTCTTCATATCGGCTAGAGGGACCGGCTCTATTGCTTTCTTCGCCAGCAAGGTAGCAATCTCTGCCCGTAGGACAGGGGCATCTGCTACTTTCACTGTAGTGAAGTGGATGCCCCTGAACCGAGGCGGACGCCGGGCGAACTGAATCGCGTAGCCGAGCCTGATGGTCCGGAGGAGCCAGCAAGACGGACTGGGAAGCCCTCTCCAGGCCCCCAGCCAACGTACAAGAGGGACCAGTGGGACCACTGACGTACCCGCGGGGGGGCAGCGAGGTGGAACGCAGGGACCCCGCTCGGGCGTCTCTATGCCGGTCCGAAGCGGGGTCAGAGTGTCTGTGTGTGGTGTGTGCAAGACATTTACCTGCGTTCTGGCAGCTGGTGCGTGAGTAGTCCGTCTTACCGCACTCTCCAACCGCCCAGCGCCATTTGCTGGCGGGAGGGGAGAGGGGGTGAAGCCCGGGGCTAACCCGTGCAACACCCGCTGTCCCCTCTGGGGACCCAGAGATAGTAGAAACTGCTCTTTTATTGAAAATTTGGGTGTCACCGACCGTGAGGCCGATGACGGGTTTCTTAAAAGAAACTTTTTTAAAGGAAACAAAAGATTCTCCGCCCGGCCCTCCTCCGGGGGAGGGAGTGGTGCGATCACCATCTCCCGAAGAGCAGCTTCCTCCATCTCTGGGTCGCCCGTCTCAGGGACGCTTGTTCTTGCGTTTCCCACTGGTCTTGGTGGGAGCCTGGACGGGCGGGGCGGCCGCCCTGGGACCGGCTCCACGGCGCCGCCGTGAAGGCTGCTGCGCAGGCTGCTGTGGAGCGGGGGCGGAGGCAGGGGGCCGCCCTCGGCGACGAGCAGACCGAGGTGCCGCCGGCGGCTGGGTGGAGGCAGCAGCGGGAGCACGCCGGGGCAGGATATGACTGATGGCCTCAGTCTGCTTCTGGGCGGCCGAAAACTGCTGGGCGAAGTTTTCGACCGCGTCGCCGAAGAGGCCGGTCTGGGACACGGGGGCATTCAGGAACCTGACCTTGTCT
>NC_133384.1:4424680-4492348 GCF_049309525.1 Garra rufa | reverse complement strand
TGGCACATGTGCAAATAATTAATGACAATTGTCTACAATTTACACAATGAATAAATGCAAATGGATTGATCAAAACTGATAAGTTGATTCTCATAGTCAAACTTTCCACAACGTGTAAACATTTTTGTCATTATATGAGTTGTCACATGCAAAATTATCCATTAAATTACCAAAATCTGTCAGACATGCCTGTATATTCCATAAATAGCTGATATGCAATGGTTGTGTTGTCTGCCAAGTTGGTAAATATCTTGTCATTAGGTTGCAAAAGGGGTGTGTTTCAGTGTTACATATCTGTGCATTGCAAAAGTATGTGAATCTTTGCTTTCAGCATCTGGTGTGACCCCTTTTTCTGCAGTAAATGATAGTAAAGTTTCTTGTAAATGCTGATCAGCCCTGCACAATAACATGTTTTAGCTCATTCCTTAGTGCAGAACCACTTAAACTCTGTGATGTTGGTGGGTTTCCTCCTATGAACTGCTTGCTTAGGTCCTTCTACAACAATTTAATTGGATTAAGGTCTGGACTTTGACTCAGCTATTCCACAACATTAACTTTGTTCTTCTTTAAACATTCTTTGGTAGAATGACTTGTGTGCTTGTTTTTTTGTTGTTGTTGTTTTTTGTTTTTGTCTTGCTGCATGATCCATGTTCTCTTGAGACTCTATTTTTAAACAGATGTCCTGACGTTTTCTTTTAGAATTTGCTGATATAATTTAGAATTCATTGTTCCATCAATGATGTCAGGCTGCCCTGGCCAAGTTGCAGCAAAACAGTCCCAAGCTATGATACTACCACCACCACATTTCACAGATGGTATAAGATTCTTAAGCTGGAATGCAGTGTGTTCTTTTCTCCAAATATAATAGCTTCTTATTTAAACCAATAAGTTCTATTTCGGTTTCATCCATCCATTAAATCTTTCTTCAATAGTCTTCTGGTTTGTCCACATGATCTTTAGCAAGCTATTTTATTTTTGGAGAACAGTGGCTTTTTTCTTGCAACTCTTGCAACATTAAAATTAGCCAATGTGAGAAAGGTCTTTAGTTGCTTAGAATGTACCCTGGGAACTTTTGCAACTTCGCAGACTATTACACGTTCTGCTTTGGAGTGATCTTTGTTGGTTGACCACTTCTCAGGAAGGTAACAGTGGTCTTGAATTTCCTCCATTTGTACACAATTTGTCTGACGGTGGATTTCTGGAGTCCAAAGTCTTTAGAGATGGTTTTGTAACCTTTTCTAGCCTGATGAGCAACGTCAACTTTTAATCTCCTTTTTTTGTGACATGATTCACTTCCACAAACATGATCAGACTTTGATAGATCCCTGTTCTTTGAATAAAACAGGTCACGTACTGACATTTGATAGTCATTGCACTGACTAAAAACACATCTGCACAGATGGACTCTAATTTCACCTTTAAATTAACTGCTAATCCAAGATATTTACATACTTTTACAATGCACAGATATGTAACACTGGATCATTTTTCTCAATAAATAAATGACAATGAAAAAGGTTTTTTTTTTTTTTTTTTTTTTTTTTTTGAGTTCTCTGTGTCTACTTACAATGTTTTGTCAAATTTATACAGAAATATAGACAATTCTAAAGGGTTCACAATCTTTCAAGCAGCACTGTATATAAAGTTTGCCCAGCACAATCACTACTAATTTTGATCGAGGAAAAAAAAAAAAGAAATGAAATGAACAAAATTAAATTGGCATATAACATGAAATGAAAATAAATGAAATTTGAATATTTAACATCTAAACATTCTGACCAGTGTGGCTCACGGGATAACACAGGAAGTCATACACACAATGACTAGGTTTCTAAGTGTAAATTAAATATTTTGGGTAAGTTATTACATTTTACAGACCTGCAATAAAGTTCTGATGTTTCAGCAAAGAGTTGTGACATTTGCACTTACAGTTTAGAGAATGTTAAGACTGTTTCGAAAAATGTTCCAAAGCAATTGAGAAAAACTGTTAGCCTGACAAGCCAGACCCACATAAATGTAGGGTCTGGGCACTCTCCACAGACAGGGCTCAGACGGAGGGGTGGGATAAACGGTTGTCTTTCAAACTCCCTCTCCACGCAATAGGATAGCGCTACAACCAATCAGAGCAATGAAGAAAGTGACGTAGTCAACTCCAAATACATCCTTCTTTTGTAAGAACGACCTCAGTGCAGTTTCATGTTATTTTCTCAGAGAAAAGCTTAACTTCAAGTCTTTCAGTGTGGCGGCCAAAGCCGATTCGAAAGAAAGTTGTTCGCTAGCAGCAGCCATCGCTCTATCTCTGACGGAACTTATGGTCGCAGGTCAGTCGTCATCATGTTAAACCCGCCCACCAACTCGTGATTGGCCCGGTCGATTTTGGATTTTTGGAAATCCCAAGTGAACGGAGAGTTACTAGACTGCCCTTGGAAGCAAATGCAATTTGCTGCCGCTAGGGGCGCGTCTAGATTCTAGGCTAAAAAACTGTAAGTGTGTACCATGCAAAAAGATGAATGTCAGTCCCAGTATATCCTGCATGTTTTTTAGTTGCAGTAATAAGAGCAATTTATTATTGCTATTACATGTGTGCTATTACTTTTCACTGTCTCTGGATTTACACTTTTAGTCTAGTTTATGATAAAATGGACAAAAATCCATGTTTTTGTTTTTTAAGACATAATTGGCTTTTTGGATGAGTAAGCAACCTTCTACCAAACATAATGAGAACTAGGGTTGCACGATTTTGAGAAAAAACCTAATTGCGGTTTTTCTGACAAATATTGCGATTGCGATGCGATTTTCGGTTTTTGCGTTTGATACTTTTAAGTGCATAAAACTAAAATTCTGAATAAAATATGTTGTTACTTTTACGAAACAGAGGGTTAAATAAACTAGAGGTCGACCAATATTGTTTTTTACCGATACCGATAGCTAGGTTGGACCACACTGGCCGATACCAATTAATTAACCAATAGTTTTTGAAAATGGATACTGAAAGGCAACTAAAATAGTGCTCTACTAGTTTTTAAAAAAGTATTAAACCATACTTTGTAAATTAATAAAAATATTAATTATATATTGATCATTAAAGTTATTTCATAGTTCATTAATGTTAACAAAATAAACTTCAAATTTTAACAATATATCAGTAAATAGAACAACACTTCTATTCTACAGCTTTCATAAATCTTAGTTGATGTTACAAATGGGCTCATTGTAAAGGGGTGGGAATCTTTACATTTTAACAATATGTAAAATTGCAGTTTCTATGCTTTTTGTTTATATTAAAATTAAGATTCAATTTAATTAAATTTTATATTAAATTAATCTCGTGCAGAATTTACTTAAAACTATGAATTAGCTGCTTTGCTGCTGACAGAAAGCCTTGCATACAACCTCGTTTCCATTGCCATTTCTGATTGGCCAGCAAGCCAGGAACGCAAGATTCGACCATTTTGATTGGCTAATAGGTTTGTCATTCAAATGTCAGAGGCAGGGAAAAAACCTCAGCCTCCTGAGGTTAGGTTATTGCGAGAGTTAAAACCTCAATATCGATGCGATAAAGGTTAATCGTGCAGCCCTAATGAGAACTATCAGTGCCCTAGAAACCAGAAGGAATACTCTAGCTACATAAATAGAAAGATGCTAAATCCATTTGTTTGAGGTTTATTTGAGTATTTTTTTGTATTATTGTTTGTGCCTAGTTATGGTTTATTGCAATAAACACAGATTTCTGAAATTGTCTCTTGTGTAAGTATCTGCTGAAATGTTCACTAAAGAATGTACTGCATAGTGCGCAGTACAAGACATTAATCCAAGATTAGATCAGCTTCTATATTGAAACGGATGTAGCAAAGGGATAAAATAAGATATTCGCCACAGAAAAACAATCCAATTCAACTGTGTTCACAGTACACGAACAGCCTGATCTCAGGTATGATTTTATTAAATAATGCAAAAATGGCATTAGTCATAGGTTTTAATAAAATGTGTGGTGTCTGCTCTTATGCTGAAAAGGATTAAAAGATTGAGTCATGATTGAAAACACAAAGATGCAGATAGAGTCACAGTTTTCAGTTTGTAATGTACTTATGTATGTCTATTGAAATGAATTAAATACAAAGTAAAAATATAGCTGCAAGCTGCAATTATGGGGCCAAGCCCACCAAAGGGAAAATGAGGAGGTACGCGTGGCATGACCAACCAGACCAACTGCAACAATGAGTAAAAGGAAACCATTTTAAGATGATTTTAGTCAAAATGACAGAAACATGATGTAGACCTTCTAATAATTGATTTAATGTCTTATCACTTTTGACCAACAGTTGGCGCTGTTATCAAATCAATGTGATGTGTTTAGTGTGAGGTGACAATTGCACACACAAAATTTGGTGTCATTATGTCAAAGCTTTGCAGTGATAAAGCCTCAGAATCATTTTGGCATCAAATTTGTACGAGTACAAATTTCCAGGTCAGCATACGTTGTACGCTGTACCAAAACAATTTACTCTATCAACATGAAATCCATAACTTTTTGGCAGCACAGTCTGAAGATGATCTGACTTGATTTTGGTGAAAATCGGAACAACAGTCTAGGACGAGTTCCAAAAAGTAGGTTTTCAACATAAATCAAAATGGTCCACTTTACACTTTACAATACGCTAATGCAATCAACAGTTATTAGCATTTTTTAAAATGTCATAATTAATGGTTAATGCATGGTTTATTACTCTTGACCAATAGGTGGCGCTGTTACCAAATCGATGTGATGTGATCAGTGTGAGGTGACAATGGCACATGCAAAATTTGGTGCAAATATATCAAAGCTTTGCAGAGATACAGCCTCAGATGCAGTTTGGCATATTTCCAGCAAATTTGTTGATGCGCTAAACGAAAACTGTTTTGTATATCGACACAAAATCCATAAATGTTTGCCAGCATGGTCTGAAGATGATCGAGTCAAATTTGGTGCAAATCAGAACAACGGTCTAGGAGGAGTAGAAAAAGTAGGTTTTCAACATGAATTAAAATGGCGGACAGGAATTTTGGCATAATTGGTATCAATTTGTGGCATGACCCAAGGATTAGACCAAGAGCAGTTTCCTTACAAAAGGCTAATTTAAACAAAACTTATTAGCATTTTTAGAAAATTCTTTATAACTTTTGACCACAAGGTGATGTTGTCCCCAAACTTTTTGAGTAATTTCAGGGCATGGTGTCGAATACACATACTGAGTTACAGCAATATGGCTATGTGTTCATAAAATATAGTATTTTTGGAAAGAATTCAAAATGGCAAACACCCAAAATGGCTGAAAGTTTTGTGAATTTTGGCCAAACCATTGAGAAGTTTTAAACAAAAATAGCCATATCTCCTGACCACTAGGTGGCACTGCACCGAAACTCTGTAGCTAGCCTCAGGTCATGCTGGTTATAGCACAGGCCGAGTTTGGTCTCAATACACCTAACCGTTGCGGAGATATAGCCTCAAATCCATTTTTGCGTGCTTTTTGTAGAATTTGTTTGTGCATTATTCGAGAAAGGTTTGACTAATCAACTTGAATTCCATATCTTTTTTGCCAGCATGGTCTGAAGATGATCTGAGCCAATTTTGGTGAAAATCAGACATACCGTCTAGGATGAGTTCGAAAAAGTAGGTCTTTCAAACAATTAAAAATAGAAAAAAAAAACTAAACCTTACAGTTTTTGAAATTTGGACTTCATTTGACTCGGCTTGACCCAAGGATTCAGAGAGAAAAAGAAAATAATTGTGATTCTGCATAAAGAAAGTAAAACTGTGCACAAGTGGTGGCGCTAGAGAGTTTGAGTTAGAGACTCCAAATTTGCTATGGTTAATGTTTCAAATTATGGGCTGCCATAGACTCAAGAGTGGAAGAAGAAGAAGAAGAAGAAGAAGAAGAAGAAGAAGAAGAAGAAGAAGAAGAAGAAGAAGAAGAAGAAGAAGAAGAAGAAGAAGAAGAAGAAGAAGAACGTCAACGGATACAACTGGTGCCATTGCATCTTCGGTGCTTGGCCCCTAAATATGAATAAACCTATTACATATAGTGAAAAGGCAGATCTGTAATTTAAATTCAATATGAATACCTCTGAAACAACTTTACTTTTCAGTTTATGTCCAAAATGTTTGGCATGATACTGTTTAAATCCCCTCTCCAACCACCTGACTTTATCAGACATAGATTACTGATTTAAAAAGTGTGTGAATAGTATTTAATATTGACAGTGTCTCTTATTACCAGTAAAGTAAATAATGACCAAATCCAAATAAACCAAATATACCTGAATTATTATTATTATTATTTGCTAAAAGTTCTCACACATTTTATTCACTGCAAATTCTCATATGCTTACTACTTTTAAAAATTACAGATGGGCACATGTGACTTACTGTTGCGAAGCATACCATTTTGCTGAGTGCAGAAATGCTCTTGTTAAGATGATTTGTCATTTTTGTATAATTACACAGGGCTGTCAGGGTGACACACTACAGCTGCCTGCAATTACATCTCTGCATCAGCCACTGCGCTTACATGAGCGAAAACCACAATCAGCTTTCTGGTAAAGATGATACTGATTTGTTTGATCCTGTAATAATGTTTTTTTTTTTTTGTTTTTTTTTTTCCTGCAATATTTCTGCCAGTTGATTTTAAGTTTATTCAGTGTCTGTATTATTTTGATTAGACTTTGTTTTGATGCTTGGCAATCTTACAGTTGTTAGATGCATTCAGCCATCTCCATGCCAAGCAAATGAGAAACACAGAATAGATGGAAATAATCATCCAATAGAACATGCAGTTTATGTCTATTTTAGTCCATAGATAACCGGTGACACTTTAGATGTTCCCTTTGGTGACACAACATGCAACAAAACTTTTTCAAATTCCCTTTACTAGAGTTGTGACGTTCGCGAACAAACCAATTCTTTTGAATGGCTCATAAACATGAACGATGGGAGCCGAGTCGCGGCTGGGGGGGGGGGAGCCGTTCTTTCTGTCGTTCTTTTTTTCACACAGATGCACACAAATTAGCTCCTCCACGAGACAGAACAGTTATGTAAAGCTACGTTGACTTATGTTATTCATACAATACCTACTCACAAATAAACATCAAAAACAAAGCCGACTGCAATGAATTTCTGTGCAAAACAGCTTTTACTACAAACACTTCATGATACTGTTTAAGTTCTTTTGAACGGCTCTTTGAAAGGAACGGATCGCCAAGATCCGGATCCCCTCAAAGAGCCATAAATCCCATCACTACCCTTTACACTATTTGACAACTTTCAAACTAAATATAGAAGGAGAGATGTTAAATCTGTAAAATTCTGACAAAATGTAATCAGACAAAATCAATAAATGACAAGAATTTTGTTACAGTAGTGAAGTACTTCATAACTCACAAAATGATTTTCAACAGTTTCCTCTGCACTTTGCTCACACTTGTTTTGTGAATAAAGAATGCTGATTGGAGCAATGTGAAGCTGCATGATTTAAACAACTAATAATGAAAGAAACTGATCATTAACAGTCTAGAGAAGCGAAGAAAGGATTGCCTTTGTTATGCAGCTTTGTATTTCATAACAGCATAATGAGAGAACAGAAAAGTGTTTATTTTCACATAGCTTCACGTTTTGAGCATAATGAGGCAGGACGTTAAGCATAATTTCATGATGAGAAGAAGAGACAGAGATGAAGGACATTATGTTACATTACATATTGTTTAGTCCAGTGGTGCTTAGCTGTTGAGTTGCATCTTAAAATTGGGTCACAGTAGGCTATATTCTGATAATAGCTAAATGCACATAGTAAAATGTAACTAACAATATAATCATGCATAGTTAGCATAACAAAATAATTGGCTTGTTAGGCCTATTCAAAGAAGGAGAAAATGCTTTCCGTACTGCATCTTTTGCTGTTGATGTTAAGGGCAATACATCCGATCAAACTCTTATTTTTTCTCATTTCTTAAAGGGTTAGTTCACGCAACAATTAAAATTAGCTCATTATTTACTCATCTTTCTTCATCTTTGCATTCTAGGTCTATGTGACTTCTTACTTTCAGACAAATCCGATCGGAGTTATATTACAAATTATCCTGACACTTCCAAGCTATATTATGGCAATGGGCGAGTGTTCAAAAGAATAATAACATAATAAAAAGTGCCAAGGCTCCGGGGAGGTGAATAAAGGTCTCCTGTAGTGAATCAATGTGTTTTTTAAGAATAATATCCAAATTTAAAACATAAAAGCTAAACAAAACAACGGTTACATTCGGAATTTTCACGAGGCTCACAGGTGCATGCACAACGTTGACGTCCTACGTCATCTGCCCATGATTATTACTTTTACTTTTACAATTTTAAATATGGATATTTTTCTTACAAAAACACAGGACAGGCCTGGTTCTATGGGGGTGCTAGATCAAACAAAATCAATAGCACCATCAGTTGTAATAGCATTTAACTGCAGATTTGGCAAACTATCCAGTGCGTTATGGTTTGCACTCTGATGACCGTTTTTTTTAGGGTGTTTTTGCAACGTTGAGCAATGTAGCCAATCACAGATTTTTTATTTTTATTTTATTTTTTTGTATTTTTTGAACGCAACAGCGAAACAGGTGTTTTGTTAAAAAAGAAATTAATTGTGCAGAGAACTTAATTGATTATAACCAGTGGTTAATTTGTAAATTGAAAGGTCCAATTAAGTGATCGGAATAGGGTGAGAGGTACGGAGCATTTGCGCTATCACTCTGGTGAACCAACTTGAGTGCACATGTACTCCAAAAAATAAAAAAATAAAATAAAATAAAAAATAATAAATCATGGTTATTTTATTGTAAACCAAACATTTTTAGTGTAGTTTTTGTGTAAGCCAGCTCCTGGAACAGGACAGTTGCAACAACAGCGGTTGTAATGAGCGCGGATATTTCGCATTCTCTTCAGAAGTATTTCTTAGTGCTGCCTTCTTGCATTTCTTTAGTAAATATATGTTTTATTCAATCAATAAAACGGTTTCTTTGCTGTAAATCATTGTATTTAATGCAAAGAGACGCGATGTCAGTCACCTAAACGAGCCGCATCGGTCTTTACACTATATATGAACTTATTTCTTCTAAAATTCTTGTCAAACAAGTTTACTTGTAAGAAATATTGTATACATGTTTAAACGGTAAAATATGTTGCATTACGAACTGTATTTAATGAAAATAAAAGGTAATGCAAAAGAAAGAAGGAAATGTCCAAAAATGAAATGTCTAAAAAAATAAAATGAAACAAAACTAACAACTGTTAGGAAAAAGTACCTGAAATAAAATAATAATCATCAAAAATAAATAATCATTTTTATAATCATTACGTTCTCATCCTGGCACAACCACCCGAGTGCACTGATTAAAAATAATGAAACTAATAAAAACGAAACAATTTTATAGTAAAATTGAAAACGACATTAAAATAAAAACAAATTTAAAAATGCAATAATAACAGCCTATGCACCAATGCCTTTCATTGGTGCGTGAGGAGGGGGATCCACCAAATGAGGTGCCAGATCTGATTCTGGCACAAATTAAGCCCTGAATATAACCTAACTTTGTGAGATTGTGATGAAATTAAGATGAATGACAGTTTTTTGTGATTATGCCTATAAACGGAATGCTGTTTGTGCTCTTTAGCAATGAATGGCACTAAAACTCATAGCCTATATATATTTAGGTTAGAGCACCCTAACAATTTTAAGAAGTAGTCCGAGAGATTTGATTCTGGAACTGGGCCTGAACACCCGCCCATTGTCATAATAGAGCTTGGAAATGGCAGGATAATTTTTAATGTAACTCCGATTTGATTCGTCTGAAAGAAGGAAGTCATTCACACCTTGGATGTCTTGAGAGTGAGTAAATAATGGGCTAATGTTCATTTTTGGTTGAACTAACCCTTTAATATTGTTAATACTTAAACAGTACCCAAAACTCATTTCTATTCTGATTCAATGTTGACTTTTACACTGTAGTAGGCAATATTATAGACAAGATTTGTTTGAAGTTATCTTATTTTTATTTTTATTTTTTGGTATGTTTGAAGTTATCTTAAAGGATTTGTTTATTACAAACACATGGAGTCATGTGGATTACTTTGGACTCTCATTCTGACGGTACCCATTCACTGCAGAGGATCCATTGCCTGGACCTATGCAGTTCATGTAAATTCTATTAAATGTAAATGTTTGATTTTAAGGACTTTTCTGCAGTAAAATGCATAGTACTGTGTAGTCCAGTGCAATACAATCGGAGACCTGATGCCACTGATTCAAGTGAATAGTTAAAATAAAGTTCTGTTTCATTTCTGCCATAAATGCCACATTATCCCATAAAGACCAATTAGGCATCATGCTGCAAATTAATATAATTCAGTTATCAAACAGAAAATAATCATATACCCACTGGGGTATAATTTGTGAGTCTGGTCAGATAGTAATTATCTAACTGAAAAATTATCACTTTATTTATGTTGTTTCAAAAATAAGCTCACCATTAAAACTAGGAAAGCTGGAGTTGCATGTGACATTAGAATAAACACTAAATTTTAGGCAAAATGTCAGTGTTTAAAACACTAAACAATGAACATCTGTTTTAGGAGGCACTGGGGATAAATGCCAACATGACTGAATACTAATGGGTGTATTTGTATGTAAAGTGTAATTTGAGCACTCATACATTTTCATACATTTGGTTAAGAGATCACCCTGAAATGCAGTCTTACTGTTTAGTTTTTACCTATTTTCCTGTGTGGTGCTGCAGAATGTAGAGGCTGCTTGTTCATGCAGGTAACAGTGTCCCCAGTGACGAAGTTCATGGCAGAAACCTCTAGTGTAAGGTTTGATTTTGAAAAGGAAGAGGGGGAGAAGACGTGAAATGAGATTTGGGGAAGGTACAGATAGAAGAGAGGCAGAGGGAAAAGTGTGAGTCATTGGATCTGACCCAAATGTCAACTTTTCTCCCAGAGTTCTGCCACACTGAAACCTCAGGGCTTGTGAGATGAAAGAAGCGAAGATTCTGGGTCAGCAAAAGTAACGTGTTTTATTTTTTTTTTCTTCATCACGTTTTGCTTTGGGTATAATGCAGTTTGACTAGCGTTAAAAATGTTTGCAGTCTTGCATGAAACACAAAGTGAAACCTGCTGCCTAAATCAAACCTCATGGCACTGTGTAAGTAGTCATACTATATACATGTATAATTCAGTTACAACAAATATCAATTTATATGACTTTGTTGAAAAAGAAAAAGTTGGAACAATTTGGTGCCAACCGATGAGGTCTGGCAAACAAGAATGCTCCTTTCCAGGAATTTGTTTCTTTCTCTCTTCCTTGTGCTTTGCAGCTATTAAATTGCCTTCGTTGAGATCAAGCTAAGAAAGAGGTGCTGTAAGGCAGAGTATTGACTGATAATAAGCAGACCTCTACAGCTCCTGATTGATTTCTAGCCCCCAACGGGACACAATAAGCAGCAATAATGAAGACAGCCAAATTATTTAGAGGAGCTTAGAAAGGCCTACCAAAGTTTTTTTTTTTTTTTTTTCCATTGGAGCAAGTTGAAATTTCCCAAGTGTGACGATCAATACGGCCTTTCCTAAGACAGCAGAGGAGAAAGGGACCTAATGATTGATCAACTGTTAGTCCTTGACTGTATAATACAAACACAGCAATACAGCAGGGGCTAATTAATATTAGCATTATAAACTGCTTTGCCATTTGAGGTGTAAGCTAAAATAAAATCTTGGGGAAATGTTTGTAAAAAAACACAATTATTTATTTGCCAAACAACAGTAATTATTAGCAAATCTGTTCCAGTTACAAAGAGATTCAGGTGACTTTTTGTCTTATAATTGCGAATTTATATCTTATATCGATTCTTGTTTCTTTTTTCTCAGAATTGCAATTTATAAAGTAAAGACTGATATGTTCTCAGAATTGTGAGTTTATCTCTCACAATTCTGACTTAACTCGCAATTGCGTGTTATAAAGTTAGAATTGCAAGATATACACTCACAATTCCGAGGGAAAAAAAGTCGTAATTGTAAAATTATATATCGCAATTATGACTTTATTTCTTTGAATTGCAAGTTTGTCTCACAATTACGACTTTATAACTTGCAAATGCAAGTTGATTTCTTCGAATTGCGAGTTTATATCGGACAATTGTGACTGTATAAAAGTCTGAATTAAAAGTTTATAGCATGCATTTCTAAGAAAAAAGTCAGCAAGAAAAAAATTCACACAATTACCTTTTTTTAATTCAGTGGCGGAAACTATATTTTTTATCTCACAATTCTGACTTTTTAAACTTGAAATTGGATCTACGTCTCAAAATTCTGACTTTATAACTTAAAAATCAGATTTACAAGTTTAGATTTACAGATTTACAATTCTGAGAAAAGTCATAAATATGAGATGTAAACACAACTGCAAAAAAAAGTCAGAATTGTGAGATAAAAAGTCACAATTACCTTATATTAATTTGCAGAAAGAGGCTTCCATGGATTATTGACAAGCACACTATCAATTTCTAAAGTGCTAAAATTTTATGACATCTAAAATGTTGTACAGTGTGGCCTTTTCAAAAATGTATGCATTGTTTATGGATTAATAATGTGTAATATTTGTAAGAATATACTACTATTACTATTACTACTACTACTACTACAAATCATCAGCAGAAGCAACATCGCCAAACATTTACTCCTGAACAATATATGCCAAGTTGCAAGCTGATGGGTCCTTAACGCAAACTGATGATATTAACAGCGTTAAACTACTTGGCACAAGCTGATGCTGCATATGCAGCCAATGAGCTTGCTGCTTTACATTTAAATGGCTGGTTAGCATTCATCAGAGCATTTTACAGCATGCTTTAAGAGTTTCTCTGAAATCCTCCACCTTCCCCAGCTCCACCTGTAAAGATCTGCTACAGGTTTTATATGCCATTTGTAATTTTAATGGTAGGTTTATTTTAACAGTGAGAGACAGAATAACAAAAACAACAACAACAAAACAAATAAATTTAAAAAAAATAAAATAAATAAAAAGTTATAAATTGATTTGCATTTTAATGAGTGAAATAAGTATTTGATCCCCTATCAATCAGCAAGATTTCTGCCTCCCAGGTGTCTTTTGTGCAGGTAACAAGCTTGAATTTGGAGCAGTCTCTTAAAGGGAGTGCTCCTAATCTCAGTTTGTTACATTATAAAAGACACCTGTCCACAGAAGCAATCAATCAATCAGATTCCAAACTCTCCACCATGGCTAAGACCAAAGAGCTGTCCAAGTAGTCCTACACAAGGCTGGAATGGGCTACAAGACCATCACCAAGCAGCTTGGTGAGAAGGTGACAACAGTTGGTGCAATTATTCGTAAATGGAACAAACACAAAATAGCTCTCAATCTCCCTCAGTCTGGGGCTCCATGCAAGATCTCACCTTGTGGAGATTCAGTGATCATGAGAACAGTGAGGAATCAGCCCAGAACTACACTGTAGGATCTTGTCAATAATCTCAAGGCAGCTGGGACCATTGTCACCAAGAAAACAATTGGTAACACACTACGCCACAAAGGACTGAAATCCTGCAGTGCCCACAAGGTCCCCCTGTTCAAGAAAGCACATGTACAGGCCTAATGAGCATCTGAATGATTCAGAGGAGAGTGGGTCAGACGAGACCAAAATTGAGCTCTTTGGCCTCAACTCCCCTGTTTGGAGGAGGAGGAATGCTGCCTGTGACCAGAAGAACACCATCCCCACTGTCAAACATGGAGGTGGAAACATTATGCTTTGGAGACAGGACAGGACAACTGCACCACATCATAGGGTCGATGGACGGGGCCATGTACTGTCAAATCTTGGGTGAAAACCTCTATCCCTCATTGAAAATGAGTCGTGGATGGGTATTCCATCATGACAATGACCCAAAACACACGGCCAAGGCAACAAAAGCGTGGCTCAAGAAGAAGCACATTAAGGTCCTGGAGTGGCCTAGCCAATCTCCAGGCCTTAATCCCTGTGGAGGAGCTGAAGGTTCCAGTTGCCAAACATCAGCCTTAAAACTTTAATGACTTGGACAGGATCTGCAAAGAGGAGTGGGACAAAATCCTTCCTACGTGTGCAAACCTGGTTTCCAACTACAAGAAACGCCTGACTGCTGTGATTGCCAAAAAGGGTTTTGCCACCAAGTGCTAAGTCACGTTTTGCAAATTTCACTCATTGAAATGCAAATCAATTTATCAATCTGTCTCTCACTGTTAAAGAAACCGTATGTAGGATTGTGGCCAAAACTGGTACTGCAATCACTTTCAAAATACTGTAGAACGGTGTATCCCCTCCCACTCCCCCCTGACTCCAGGTTGCCAGCTAAGCTGCAGGAGTAGGCTGCTACAAGGAGCTTCCAATGGCAAGTGACGAGTCCTACACAGTAATTTGTTTTTCTTCTGTTAATTATGTTTATGCTTCACAAGAGATGTTTTGCGAAGTAATTATGTATCGCAAAAATTTACAGATACAAATATTTCGTAAAGATGTACTGTAATACCACATTTCAGTCGGAACATAGATTGTTTTCATACCCTGCTAGTGGTGCGATATAAAGCTTTTTATGAACGCATTTAGCACGGGCGCCCGTGTAAAATCCACTGTGTACGGAAGCAAAGTTAGCCTAACATAGATAAATCTAACCTGTTCAGGATAAAATCAGCAACGTTGGCGTCTGTCTTCAAATCCTTCTCCGTTTTCAGCCGTCTCCATCTTTCAAAGGCATCTCCTATACAAATCCTTGTTTTATTTCGGACTTTGTCATGACGTATTTCGGATTCATAACGAGGTCTTTAAGTTTCGTAACGTTATACATGTTTTATCTGACATGTTCGTATAGCTGCAGCTGTAACAGAGCTGGCAACCCGGATCACAAAACTCTAATGACTTCGTGATTGGTAGATAGCTGGAGGGTGGAGCCTCAGACCAAAACACAAAATGACAACAATAACATCAGTTGAGGGCTGCAACTTTCACTTTAAAATGACAATATCCTGGCCGGACCACTGTTGTCAGTGATAGAAGTATTTGAAATGAACATGATTTCTTATTGTCTAGTGACATGTCAGGGCCATTTTATGATTAACTGACATAAATTTCTTACATACGGTTCCTTTAAAATAAACCTACTATTGAAATTATAGACTGATCATTTCTTTGTCAGTGGGCAAACATACAACATCAGCAGGGGATCAAATAAGCATTTTCCCCACTGTATACCACCAAGACCAAATACATTAACCTTGATATATGCATTACAATGCTAACATCCTCTGAGAGTTGTCCTGATAGAAATGTTAAAAAAAAAAATAATACAATAATATGTAATTATCAAGATGCACTCACAAGCCATTAACCATTGTGATTTTTCTGCAAGTGGTCTCCTCCTAAGAGTGTTTCTGGTGTGCAGTAGCATTTACTCCTAGATCTCAGTATGGTCTATGCACATATTTAATTGTGCAAGGTTGCTTTTGGTAATGCTGCATTGCAGACTACTTTGAGAAACTACACAGTTGGCTACCATGTTGAGAGGCAACTTGTGAAAAAATTGCACCTGATTCTTAACAGCCTTTTAAACATTTAATAAGCACTTTACCTCCAATTATAAAAGCACATGGGACGTAAGTGGTCTAACCATTAATTTAAGGCACCTTCATTCTGTGGTGAATTGTGTTTTTGGGGCTGAGGGGTGAGTTAGGGGCTAAAAAATAGCAGGTGGGCACTTTAATCAACTATTTAGCTCAAAGTAAAAAGTAAAAGCCTGTGGACTGCCTTCTGGTGACTGGATTCACAAACAATTCAGGAATAATTCAGTGTATAGTTATGTATGCATGGGGCAATGCCAATGTGAGTAAAGTAAGTCACAAACATACGTCTTCCATCTAACTTTTGTGAGAGAATCAAATGCGTATAAAGGGACATTGGAAGTTTCCAGTTGTTACTTGTCCTCAGGGAGTTTTGAATGTGTGGCTTGTTTTGTTCTTGAGCAAAATACATGAACAAGTCAACACTCTTTGCCTTTGTAAATCAATATTTAATTCTGCAGCCGTCGTACTGCTCAGGGATCTAAAGGTACAACCATATGCCTGAGACTCAACGTGATGTATGTGATGTTTTGACTTGCGCATTAAATTTCCGCCTGCCTCCCCTTATAGTTCTTGTCTAGTGTCTCTGGTTTAGAAAGAGATCAATTACAGCTCTCTTCAGGCCAATCAAGACTGCACAAATGCACATTCTTCTTCTGTTCCATGTTTTCAAATGACTTATGCCTCTAGCAGGGGAGCTAAAGCCCATAGTTTAGTTTGGTTTTACACATACGTTATGCTAGGGCATGTGTACAGTACACATGGCATAAATGTTGTGCCGTACTGTACGCCCACAGACAGAATTTTCCAACAGTATACACTCTGTATACTCCTCTCACACATAAACATATTTTTTTTGCACTAATTAGTCCGTCCACAATTTGGCAACACTGCCTCAGATTGTTGTTTCATAGTCTAAAAAGAAACAGATGAGATGACAACAAACTACTGGAGATGGCAACAACAACAGATGCGCATTTGATGAATGCCTGTGTGAGGCAGTGAAGAGATACCCAAAACTTTAGTTTAAAAGAGTTTTGAAGATATTTTTGTCACTCATAACTTTTGGAAATAAATTGCGCAGACGCCGGACAAAGATTAAACTTTCCAGTGCATATCAAATGCAGTGGACCTTAGTCTTAACGCCATACTAAATTTAACATTGATAGACTAACAGTTTTTACAATGACAAGCAATGTATAAAGCTCATACATCTTGTATTTTTCACCAACTCAGCTTTCAAAACTGTTTTTGTCTACTGAAAGTTTCAAAAAGATATTTTGGCCATTGCACAATCATTTAAACAACAGTACAATCCATTGAATGCACTGTATTTCAATCCCTGTTAAAAAAAAAAAAAACTGCATATGCTGGATAGGTAGGTTTTGATGCTGGGATGCTGGTTTAAGCTGGTCCTTTGCTGGTTTATGCTGGTCCTTAGCTGGTTTATGTTACCTAACCGGAATATGCTGTTTTTTTTTGTTTTTTGTTTTTTTCAACAGGGATCTCTCACAACCTTGTTTTTATTCCAATCAAAAATTAAATATGGCATTACCCTAGGGGCTTTCACATGGGGTCGTTACAGGAACTTTACATGGATTGGATTTAAACCGCCAATGGAAATTCTCAAGTGAAGCAAACCGGTTGACAGTAACGTCATTCAAGCTTGGCATTCAATAATGTCAACAACTGGAGGATGGAGTGCCTGCACTTTAGTGTCAGTCCATCTATCGCTGTTTTTTTATGTTTGTGGAATAATAAACTGTGTGTTTATATGAGAACATTTATATGAGGTGAGAACATACTTTGAAGTAGGAGCTGATTTAATTCCCCCCAAAAGGCATTGTAAGCCAAAAAGCAGCTACTTCTGACCAATAGTTATAGGAGCTATGAAAAGTCAGGGGGTGTGAAAGCTCCTTCTGACTAAGGTTTATATATCTACTTTCAAACGAGTAAAATGATTAGAGATTTTGTTTCAAAATAAACCAGATGCTTGTTTCTAACAAAAGTAACTATTAGAATTTACGGAGCACAGGTGCTTCACACAGCCAGTAATAACCCAAGTTTTGATAAACATTCACACATTTACAACAAATATCAATTAAATAAAAGCTATTCTTTGGGAAATGTTGAGGTTTGGAGTGCTTGTCTTTGTAGAAATGTCTTAATTGTGTGGTTGCACTTTTCAAGACTTCAAGCACTAAACGGTTTTTGAATTCCTTTTCAGCATGTGGTCAACTGCCATGACCTTTGCCCGCTGTGACTTGTCATGGCCCTCTTTTTCTTGGCAGATTGGCCTTCACTTTGTTCTCCATTTGATCTTTCACAAATGCTCACTATCCACAGTGAACACAAAGTGTGATAATAAGGAGGGGAAATAACAACTTTTCTATAATTAAACATCAAGGCTGTGGAAAAGTGGCATGTTAATCCTTGTGACCCGGCTGTTCTGCTGCTCCAAAACCATTTACACTTTCATTAAAGAGTTTAGTCAGGCAGAACCGATTTATTTATAGTGCAAACAAACACAGGGGGTAAACGTGTGGCCGCTGTGGTCCTCTTTCCCTGACCTGCGGTTAATTTGAGATCTGTGAGAGAGCAAAAGAACCTTCTGTAAAGTATACAGGTTAATGTTACAAAAAAAACACAAAATGTTTTCACAAAATGTGACCTTGGACCACAAAACCAGTCTTATGTAGCACGGGTATATTTGTAGCAATAGGCACAAATACATAGGTCAAAATGATCAATTTTTCTTTGTTCCATTAAGATATTTTGTTAATTTTCTACAATAAATATATCAAAACTCAATTGTTGATTAGTAATATGCATTGCTAAGAACTTAAGTTGGACAAATTTAAAGGCATTTTTTTTTTCAATATTTAGATTTTTGTTATACTCAGATTTTAGATTTTCAAATTGTTGTATCTCAGCTAAATATTGCCCTATCCTAAAAAATCATACATCAGTGGAAAGCTTATGTATAAATCTCAAAAATACATTTTAAAAAATTGACTCAAAACTTATGACTGGTTTTGTAGTTCAGGGTCAAATGAAGAAACAAATATTGAAATTACATATTGAATTATATATTACCTTATCAGAGAGAGAATGTCTGTCTCCAAGAAAACACATTTTGTCCACAGGCCTCAAGCTCAAGTATAACCTAACGAACCTGGCTAAATATTTCACATTATATAGGAAACATGTCCACTCTGTTACATGACATTTTAAACTGAACTACATCTAAGTGAACTGAACTAAGTCTTCTACAAATAATCTTGGTTGCTTTCCGTCCAAGGAAATGTTCAACATAGGCTCACTGGAAATATGTGCCTCTATATGTAAAAGTAGTATGTATAAATCATTAGATTTTTCTGTTTTACCTTTATTCCTTTTCACATGAGGTACAGAGTTTTGATTAATAAAGCCACATTTTCACACAATTACTTGCAGAATATTATTACTTAAAAACAATTTAAACATCCTGCACAATTTTAAAAGCTAATACTTTTGAATGTTGTCATCATATATACAGCTCCGGAACGAACAGTGAAACTACAGTTTGATAAAACAGCTCAAATCCGAATAAGAAAGTAAAAATAACATGGCTGCATCAACAAATTTGATTTTATATCACTGTTCCATTTGTTAACACTATCGGGTACAGGTTTAGGGTTGGGTTTGGGTTTGATGTAGGGGATATTTTCAATAGATAGAGCATTAACCTTTAGTGACACTCCCTGGATTTTGAATTCTGAACAGCCGCAATGGGCACCTCAAGCAGCGTAATAAAAACAGCAATACGTGCCTTTACCAATGTAATAAAAATGTGCCACAGTCACGTATTGAACGTTCACAAAACAGTCTGGAGTGAAATGATTTGCTCAGACATAAACGTATTTAGGTAGATTTTGAGGTGCATTACCTTGAAAAATAGAAGCAATCCACTGCATCTTAGCGGCTCAGTTGTTGAGAGAAAATGAATACTCTTAAATTACCGCTCCTCAAGTGCAGATAAAATTGGAGGACAGCGTACAACCAAAGACAACTCGCTGATGGGCGGAAACTATGAGATTGCAGGACTGTCAGTCAGCCATTGTTGGCAGGGCCTAAAGAATGTGATGTCACATTGCTTACAGATTCAAAACGGCATGCCTAGTAAGACTGATTTGGTTTAATGGGGATTAAAAAATAAGGAGTGGTGGATTTATATCATTGTAGGGCTGTAAGCACACAATGCCTAAGTTGATTTTGCATAATAGGCACCCTTAAAGTGTCACAACACCCCCCCTGTTTCAGAGGTGCTTTTTCACATCTCTGGTTTAAAAAACTGTCTGAAAAGGGGCGGTGTTCACTGAGGATAAGGGGTGGGGTACAGTGTGGAGACAAGGCGGAGACTGCATTAAAGTGGGAGTGACAATAAGTGAATAAATTCAGCTAATTTGCACACTGACAATGTAAACACACGCAAGCCGAGAGCAGCAGCTACAGTGGTTCTGAGAGCAGTGTGGAAGTGGAGGACTTCTACCCACCAGAATCCCCACACTTACATCAAAGTGATGACAGTGCAGGTCCACTGCCTTATCCGTTTGAACATTTGGACCCTCACGCGCATACACAAGAATGCAAAGACGAACCAGATGAAGCGCCGATAGAAGTGTCACACTTATAGCGTTTTATATTTTAATAATAGTAAATTAACAATTCTAAGTTTATCTTGTATATGAACGCTACAAAAGTAAAGTTGACAAATTTTGTTTTGCAGACACTCTATATCTAGTTTAATACATGTTCATCATGTTGTTATCTAATAATAGGTGTTCGTGTTCGTAGTCAGAAATGAGCAGCACAGTAATTACTGACACCGTAAAGGGTAGGCTATTTAAATAAAAGAACACAAAAAATGGGGCGGTGTTTATAAATAATTTATATCAAAATTATTTATAAATATATATATATATATATATATATATATATATATACATTATATAAAACGTTTGTGTATATAGGTCTATATATAAAATACGTATAATATTTTGAAACAAAATAAATGAGACTCAAACATTATTAACAAACGTGCGTGTTTATTTGAGTACTTCCGACAGTGAACAAGCAGCCTACAAAACACTAAAATAATCAAAGAAATAATACATTTAAATAAGAAAATAGCCTAAATAAGAATGTTAAATAGGCTATTAAACAAACATTCGTTGCAAAAACTACTAAAACCTCGCCCGGACCTTTTCTGACAGCTCATCAGAATTACTGGCCCGAATCCGACTGGAACTTTTTCTCTTCCCCATTACACAGCTGCTGTTTTAATAGCAAGAGATTACATTTATTTTCGTTTATTTAGTTTATAAAGTTAATTTAGAAATATATTTGGAACACTTTTTATATGTTAAATTCAGGTTTTGTTTTTTAAAGTAACGACCAAGCGGCCAGCGACAGACAGATCAATTTAGCCCTCTCAAGTCATCACAATTTAAATTTAAATCCGCAGATATAAAAAACTTAAAGCATATCACAATATTAGTTTAATCGTTTAACCTAGTTAAATGTGTGATATTGGGCGCATATCCAATCGTTTGTGCGGAGAGTGAAAGCTGGAGCGCACTTTGCAGAACATGAAGGCGCCGGTGCGATGTGAAACTTTTTGCTCATAAAGGTAAGAGTAATATATCTATCATCCGGAACTTTAAAGAAATAATTAAAAATAATTAAAATCGAAAACAAAACTCTTTCATTAGCTATAGGCCTAATCCATAAAGATGCATTTAGGCATTAAAGGAGCGTCCAATGAGCAGATGGCGAGTCAGGATCGTCAACTTTGTTTTTTGCGATAAATACTAGTTTATTAAAAAATAATTTGAATATCTCCTTACTTTTCCACCCCGACACATTCATGGTTATTTTTGCTGGGCTTTGCGGCCAGCTTTAGCCTAGTTTTACGAGTTCCCAATTCCAAAAACTGTCCGGTACGAAATGTTCCTTACAGACAAATTTGCTGTGTGTTTTCGTAGGACTCTTTAAACCAGCAGCGTGCCGCCAAACTGTAGCTCTGGTCGCGTCGAGGGTAAACGAAAACAACTCTTTTGTTTTGTCACAGTGAAGAAAGGCACAAACATGAACCATGACTCTGAAACAGCAAGCCAGCTATAACGTAAACTAGTGACACAAGTGCTACTGTCCAATGCATAAATACTGCAAAACTCATGCAAAGCACGGTGCGGAGATTGGATTAGATGAGTCCTTTGTCTCATCTATGTATAATGTTACACTGCTCATTAATAATGCTTAAAAGGGGGCGTCAACCCAATGACGTAAATAGGTGCTGTACAAGCCACGCAGCCAATGAGTGCTAAAAAAAAAAAACTGTGTCTACGTCACGACCTCAAACGTAACTTTTAGAACCGGATGCATGAAATGGTCACAAAAAGCGTAAAAATGACCAGTTTCCACTTTGTAATATATTTCGTGGCAGGTATTACTGTTTTAAGCAGTGTACAACATGTATATATCTGTTAACATCTCAAAAATGTTTTTTTTTTTTGGGGGGGGGGCGGGGGGAGGGGGAGGGTTATGACCCTTTAAACTGAAATAAAAATGAAATGGAAAATTATCTAAAAGTAGAAGCCCTGTGAAAATGAAAGTGCAAAGTTGGAATGGAGCTTTTTGGATCCCTGGAAATGAAATATTTCAGGCATTTTTTTTTTTTTCTGGCTTGAGTTGAAATTCTAAAGACTCACAAAGGCAATGCTCCTGTAAGTCTAAAATCAATACCACAATCTATTACCTCAAATGATCCTTTTGTTCTGGAAAACTGGGAATTTTCAAAAGCCTGTTTTTGTTGCTTAATCAATACACCTATTCATAGTCACACAATAAGCAGTGTAGTTTGCTCTGGCACAGGTTTGAAATAACTATCATCAAACACATTCCACATATTCACAAACATCTTAGTGCAAAGGATTATCATTTATAGCTGTACATGTTGTGACTGTAAATGAATTTACGTTATTTATTAATGTCCTCTCTCTCTTTTAGTCTTGATTTATCTCTGTTGTGTGCAGGATTCCTCACCTAATAGGAAAACTTGGTAATATGATTGCTGTCAAAGCTTGGAAAGAAAAACCATAAATAAGAAAATAAGATGACACCAATGAGAACAAATACAGACCAAAAATGAGACTTTTCCCTAAAGACCCTTTGACATCACTTGAAGAGTGCAATTTTCTTCCTTGTATTGATCAGTTAGGTCTATAATACTTTGTGAAAGAAAACCATTACCTTTCTCATTCATCTACTTTGCTGTTGCTCAGCTGCAGCATATTCATGCCAAACAGCCAAACTTTGACCTCTTTGCTATTGACATACTTTCTTAGAGTGGGGCAAATCTAAGGAGTCATCCTTTTCTTGAAGCAGCCAATTGACTTTATTCACATTTTATCAGACAAATATTGATGAGTCTTAAGGCTGTGGCCTACCAAACCGACAACAAAGAAGTAGTAGCAACGAAAGCCATCTGTGTTGCCTCGCATCACATATATCTGGGCTAAAACATTGTAAGTGAAGACTACAGCCAATGGCCAACTAGCATGTACACTGTGTGCCTGCATGAGAGGAAATAACTGTCTATATCAGCAGTTGGCAATAGTTTATATTCACCATTTAAAAAGAGAAAGAGAGTTAACGTAAATACATTTTTAAGAGCATTTACATATGGAGAAATAAGGAATGAAACAAAACTGAGAGCGCTAATTGCCTGATACAACTTTCCTTTGGGTATTTTTTATGTACATGTATGTGCCATTTGTGGAGAGAAAAAAAAAAAAACATATCGATTAGATCTAAGGACTGACAAGTGAATGATTATAGGAATTAGCAACTGAAAGTGGATACTTCATTATCAATGCCAACACAGTGTCCCTCAGGTGAGCTTACAGGAAAAAAAAAAAAAATCAACTCACTGCGGCCATCTGCCTCAGGTGCAGATGCAGTCTGAAGTGAATAATTGTGAAATGAATTGGGAATGCAAGAGCGTGTAAATTGGTTTTAGGCTGTCGATTTCCTCTCTCACACATTGCAGGTCCAGGGTGACTTGTCTCTTGGACCTCGTCCACTATCTCATTTCTTACTTGTCAGGTGTTGAGCTTGAAGGTGAATAGTGTGTGTGTGCGCGCACGTGTGTGTGTGTGTACCTGGTATGCATCACGTTGTGGGGACCAAATGTCCCCACAAGGTCAAAATCTACTGGTATTACTATCCTTGTGGGGACATTTGGTCCCCACAAAGTGATGCATACCAGGTACACATTTCTTAGGTCCTCATGAGGAAACAGGCTTATAAATCATGCACAATGAGTTTTTTTGAGGAAGTAAAAGTGTGCACAATCTCCTGTGAGGGCTAGGTTTAGGTGTAGGGTAGGTGCAGGGCGATAGAAAATACGGTTTGTACAGTATGAAAACCATTATGCCTATGGAATGTCCCCATAAAACATGTAAACCCAACATGTGTGTGTGTGTGTGTGTGTGTGTGTGTGTGTGTGTGTGTGTGTGTGTGTGTGTGTGCGCGTGTGATTAAATATTCTGTGCAAGACTGAGCATGTGGTTGGTTTATTCAAGCCTGACTGGTTTACACGGTCAGAAAAGTCCATAAATAATGAGAATTGATTTGTTTCAAATCTTATGTGCTCCGGCTCACAAGAGAAACTGCCTCACTGGGCCGTTCTCTTGCCCAATCAAGACTCAAGGTTTGTGTTCCTGCAAGAAAACTAAATAAGTATTAAACACAGGGGAAATGATTGGCCATGGAGAGTGGGACGGGTTTTGATCCCACAAATCCCATATTTTAGGTAGTGAGAACTGTTAGACATATTAGATAATACTTCCATTAAAAATTAAATTCCCTCTAAAATGACCTAGTTTTAAACTAATCAAATCCACCACATTCCACCACATTTGTTGATAAAATAAAAT
The DNA here is from genome assembly GCF_049309525.1 of Garra rufa. Taxonomy (NCBI): domain Eukaryota; kingdom Metazoa; phylum Chordata; class Actinopteri; order Cypriniformes; family Cyprinidae; genus Garra; species Garra rufa. The sequence goes on along the minus strand of NC_133384.1, from coordinate 4,467,696 downwards.
AAATATTTGTTAAAATTGGCCCTAAATTTTATTTTATTTTATTTTGTACATTTCATTTGTATTTTTATTAAAAAATGTTTGCTTTCAAAAACATACTTTTATAATGAATATAAAACAAAACCATTTTAGTTTGACCTCTTAAGGTTAACCGTAAACATTGTCTGAGGGTTAGACATCTCCTTTCACTGACCATTTATTGAAAAAGAAAAAATATGAAATAATTTCAGATCCTTTTTTGTACCCTGTTTGTGAAAAGTGCCACACTTCATTTTGTTTTGCAGTAATGAGATCAATGGATGAAACACATAAGGTCAGTGCATGATGAAGTAAAATGCTCTCAGTGAGTGACTCACAGCAGTAAACCACCCACACATCCTGTTCCTTTGTCTTGATGATATTTGCTTTATGTATTTATTTTCCATGATTGTATTCAGTAGGCCTGAGGTTGGCAGGATGAATCAATGAGGTCTGTGAAAAGACTTAGACAAGTACACACAACAAAAACAAGGCCTGTCTGTCTTTTTTATGACCTTGTTGTTAATCAACAACTCCAGCAGTACAGAGGAAAATATGAGTGCATCAGCCATTTTTAGACAGCAACTCAAATCAGAATCAGGGAAAAAGCAGCATATTTCTGTAGTAACAAACAGCAGCCATGGAGAGGAAGTGACAATGCCTTGGGAAAATGTATTCACAAAACAAAATTTTGTACCCCTAAACACTTTCTTTTTTTACTAACAATTTAACAGACTTTGATATTCGATCATGCCTGTGCATAAGTTTCTTTCCAAAATAAATGTACATGTAATCAATTGTAAATATAATTTGATTTAGTTGAATTAGTCTACTTATTAAAGCCAAGTATAAATCTCATCAAATTAGTGTTTTAAAGAATTTTACATTTATTCCAAAATAATAACTAAAGGCAATAACAATTTAAACTGTATCGCTGCAAGCAGCAATTAAAGGGTAAAGCACAAAGAAGGCAAGATAAGTCATGCCAGCATGGCTGACAGCATCAGAACAATTAAAGACATATTTATGATTTTAAGCAAAATGGCAAAAGAGTCAAATACATTTACTATTAATATGATTGAAAGATTTATCACTGTTAGGTGGTCACTGTTGGTTGTGGTCAGTGTGAGGTGACAATGGCACAAATGAAGTTTGGTGTCAGTATATCAAAGCTTTGCAGAGATACAGCCTCAGATGCAGTTTGGCATCGTTCCAGAAAATTTGTTGATGCATTAAACGATAACTTTTTGTATATTGACATGAAATCCATAACTTCTAGCCAGTGTGGTCTGAAGAAAATTTAAGTCAAATTTAGTGAAAATTGCAGAAACGTTCTAGGAGGAGTTTTAAAAAGTATGTTTTCAACATAAAAAAGGCGAACAGCAAGTTCAAAATTCGTATGCATGCTCTCAGCATGAACCTAGGAATATATTGAGACCAGTTTATTCATTACAATAGGTTAATAAACTCAAAAGTTATTAACATTTTTGGAGATGTCATTACAATGATTTGACTACCATCGGGTCATAGTGCAGAAGGCACTATGTGTCGTAAAGATACGCCAATGTGTTCATAAAATATAGCATTTTATGACAATATTCTAAATGACTGATGCCCAAAATGGCTTACATGGAAAAATTGGGTATGGTTCGACTCAGGATGCTGCACTGAATCTAAAGAGACCAGTTGTGGTTTTTGGCCAATCCATTCAGAAGTTATAAGCAAAACTAGCCTTTTTCTCCTGACTACTATGTGGTGCTGAGCCAAAACTGTGAAGGCAGCCTCAGGTCATGGTTATTATAACACACACACCAAATTTTGCAGAGATATAGCCTCACATCCATTTTTGCTTGCTCTTCGACAAATTTGTTTGTGTGTTATTTGAGAACAGTTTGACTAATCAACTTGAATCCCAGATTTTTTTGCCAGCATGATCTGAAGACATTCTGAGCCAATTTTGATGAACAATTGTGTAGAAAATTTGAAAAAGTATGTTTTTCAAACTATTAAAAACTGTGAAAAATCCTTACTTGTAGAATTTTAAATTTTGGTGTTCATTCAACTCATGAAAAAATAATTTTGCTTCTAAAAAGTACAGTTCAAAAGTTACTAGCATAAACATGAGTGGAACTTTGAACAGTAGTGGTGGTTAGAGACTCCAAACTTGCTATGGTTAATGTTAAGACTATCCTCTATCTGTGTGCCAAATTGTATAACTTTCCCGCAAGCGGTTCTATATATATGTAACTTTTTCCGTTTCCATTTGTGTCAGTTCATTGCTTTTATATGTTTTTGAAAAAAGGAAGTCATACAGGTTTGGAAAGACATGGGGGTAAGGCAATATTATTTTTCAACCAACTGTCCCTTTAAGAACAAGACATTTGCCATGAAATGTCACTCAAGAAATCTCAAATGGACATTAGATTCTGACCTTTGCAAAACTAATGGCCCAAGTCTCAATTCAAGCTGTGCAATATGTTCTGTGGGGAAAGCACAATGAAGGTCCTTTAATTAGACATCTCAGCAACAGGTTCCACTGCTGAAATCTAGAAAGAGGGGAGAGAGATTGAGTGTGTTGATATACACTGATCTGTTTGCCTTTACTGTCAGATGAGAGGATGGATTGCACACTTGGGGTTGTTATGTGGTAAATGGACAGCTATCAATCAAACAGCATAGCCTCGTCTTATACTGAGTGGCAGCTGGAATGTGTTTCCGCTCGCTGGACCTTGAAGTGCACAGGAGTTATATACTTCACCTTCAAACGTCTGGATGTGACCACAATTCAAATGCTCTCTAAAGTGATTGTCTCACTAAAACAAGTGTACAATATTCTGTTCTGTCCTTTATGACTGTTGCTTGTCAGATTGCATGATATGACTGCATGGGTAAAAGCTAATGCAGACTGTATGACATGCTATAGACTATATGACATGCATCTTAGAGACTTTGGTCTCCATTGACAACATTGACTAGTCATCATCAATCAAGTCACATTCTGACATCCTCATTGACATGCAAAACTGAAATGGAAGTGCATAAACTCAAGCAAGGTGTGTTAATGTTGACAATGTTTGTCCTGGAAAAGACAAAAACAAGTTGAGAGGAGTATGAGGTGTTTTTGGGCAAAAAGAGAGAATTTATGGACTATTTTTTTTTTTCAGAGTGAACTTGAGGTTATTGGCAAGATGATGAAACAAATCTTGAAATGTTGCCAAAATGTGATGACCCTCTTGCCATTTCTAACAATTATGATTTGCTTTCAGTGCAGGTTAGTATTTAATGGTGTCTAATGGTTAGAGAGTCAGATTTGTAACCCAAAAGGTCACAAGTTTGAGTCTTGGTACCAGCAGGGATCATAGGAGGGGGGAGTGAATGTACAGTGCTCTCTTCCACCGTTGAGCAAGGCACCAAACCCCCAACTGCTCTCCAGGTGCCGCAGCAAAAGTGGCTGCCCACTGTTCACGGTGTGTGTTTGTTCACTACTCACTGCTGTGTGTGTGCACTTTGATGGGTGAAATGCAAAGCACACATTCTGAGTATGGGACACCATACTTGACCCCACATCATGTCCTCTTTGTCTTTCCTATATTTCCAGATAAATTATAGTCGGTATAGAGTCCAAAAAGACACTGGGCTCCATTAACTTTCATTTTTACCGTACATTCTCAGTAAAAAAAGCTGTCAAAGGCTGTGCAAAAGCCTAAAGGTACATTTTTGCACCTTGTTTACCACTAAATGGTATATATTAGTATGTTAGAGGTCCATAATAATACCTAAAGTATAAATATTAGTAACTTTTGAAAAGATAATGCCCTAGTGACAGTTTGTATCTTTTTTTCTGAGAGCATATAGAGAAAAACACTAAGACATTAGACTGCAATATTTTATCAGAATATTCTTGTTATTATGTTATATTATTCTCAGATTGAATTGCACAAGATTTTTGTTACTGTAAATTAGTAAACAAAGGAGAAATATCACACTCGTAGATGTGAGATATGGATGTATACATAACCTGCATTTACACAACAGTTTGACGCCACAAGTGTGTAAATACATAAAAAATTAACAACAGAGTCTCTTTAAAACCCCCTTTTTTTGTGCAGAACACCTTTCTTCCACCATGGATTCAAATCTAAAGTTGACAGTTTAACAGGTGAGTCCAAGCCTTCGATACTAATTTAGAAACATCACTTTAGAACTAGTAACAAATGAACGTTGAGTTGCTTCATTTGAAGCTGAGGTGGTGAGGCTGCTGCTCGAGCTGAATGACTCCCCTGATCCAGTGGTACGAAATCCCAAGGCCCAAGTTCACACTGGAAGAAAATGGGATGCTCCACAAGCAGTGCATCAGGCTATTACTCGTTTGAAACAACAAAAGGTTGTGGGATTGATACAGCATGGCAGGGCAGGCTTTGGATGGACAACATTAACCAAGATGTGGTCCAAAGCCACAAAGATCGAGAGGAAAGGCTGATCATCCAGGAGGTCAAGAAGGAGGAAGAGGAAAGTTACAGGGTGAAAGCTGTCAGTCAATTCCAGCAAGGGAAATGGACAACCTGGGAGGCCGTCATCGATCAGCCCATCACATGGGCTGATCTCTAGAAGCTGCCCTAAACAAGTTAAGCTTTCTGATCAGGGCCACATTCGATACCCTCCCAAGTCCTCAGAACCTGCATCACTGGCACGGCACAGAAGAGTTTTGCGAGCTCTGTGGCCACCAAAGTCCTAGCCTACAACACATCCTCTCCGGCTGTAAGACTGCTCTGACCCAGGGTCGGTACGGGTGGCGCCACAACACTGTTTTGAAGAAGTTATTAGACAACATCAGAACAGCCTGTTCAATTTGTCAGGCAAGGGGGAGAGGCACTAAGCAGCATCGTACGGGAGAGGTCCCTGTTGTCACCGGGAGGTGAGTGGGACCTAAGAGCTGATATCAGCCTCCAACTTAAGTTCCCACAGCAGATTGCCATTACATCCCTGCGATCTGACATTGTAATCTGGTCTACCACCACAAAGATTGTCATCATGGCTGAACTAAATGTGCCATGAGAAGATGGGATGGAGGCAGCATTTGAGAGGAAAAAGCAGAAGTATGCAGACCTTGCAGCTGCATGCACAGAAGCTGGGTGGAGGGCATATACCTTTCCATTGGAGGTGGGCTGCCCAGGCTTCACTAAAACCTCCACACAGCGATTCCTTAAGACTCTCTGAGTCAGAGGCCCCAAGCTGCAGAAGGCCCCGAAAGACCTGGCAGAGAAGGGGAGCTTTTGGCTATGCAGAAAATACAAGGCTTGGGGCAGAGACGGATCCTAGGTTGCTGCCGCTGCTCCACCACCCAAAGATGTTCCGGGATTAAACATCAAGGAAGGGTGGCTCCCAGCTGATGACCCTGCAGCTGCCCAAACGGCACTGGCGGAAGTACGTCTGGCAAAAATGCCAAGCAGGTAGTTATACCTGTGCTTATATCTTGTATTACTGTTTAAAAACAGTGTATTATGTATAGTAAAGTACTATAAGAGAGAGATTGACTGAGTGATTGTGATTACCTGCATCTGATACAGCATTCATTCTTTAGATCAATCTCATATTCACAAAAAAAACATTACTTTGAATGTCCGATAGGCTCATACTATTCTTTCATCTGTTAAGGGAGATTCCTGATGACAGCACTGCTCGGTGCATTTTTTTTTTGGCTGTGTAAAAGCTGGTTTTGAAAGAAAAAATAACGTCCTTGTTTAAAACTGCACTTTAGTATTTTTCTATTCAAAAGTCTTTACTGCTGACTTGTGAAACAGCCTCTTGTCCCCATCTAATGGCAGAACAATGTAACTAAAATCACCATCACAAACACACACACTGTTTCCTAATTCTAAATACTACTATTTTTAATATAAAATATTATTCATTGAATAATAATATTTAACAAACTACAAAAACAGCTATCATAAAAGCTGCTAGGCAATTCAGTCAAAAGTACACAGACAGCAATCTGATATACAGCATTAAATTTACATAAACATGATGATATGTTGCCAAAACTTTTTGCTCTGAAACAAAAATAATTCCTTTTAGAATTACTCAAAATGAAGTATATCTCATGTTTAACCACTATAGGCCAATCAGATTCAAGGACCAGAAAGAACTGTTATAATATTGAACAGCCTTCATTCCAGAAAAAAAAAATGTAGTGCCTGTTTGTCTCAAACAGGCTTGTTTCATTGAAATAAAATGTGAAAGGACAGCATGCTAATTAAAGCACCAAACGTAGTAATAACTGCGTTAACTATGTTAAAATATTTTAATCATATAATTTTTTCATTACCAATTAATTGTGGTAAACTGACAGCCCTGATAGATATAGATAGATCGATAGACAGACAGACAGATACAGTAGATAGATAGATAGATAGATAGATAGATAGATAGATAGATAGATAGATAGATAGATAGATAGATAGATAGATAGATAGATAGATAGATAGATAGATAGATAGATAGATAGATAGATAGAATTGCACTTATATGACATGTCCTCAAAAACAGAACTAAACATTTTAACCCAGATTACATTAAATATGGGTCCACTTACGAGGATAAATATTGTTTGTGCTGATCACAGTGTGTTTTGTGCAGTAAATTACTGTCTGCCTAGAGCATTAAACCATTCAATTTCAATTTTGTACGACAAACAATTTTGGGACTGTGTTGGGTCAAAACTTGATCTCCAGTATAAAATCTGAATCTTGGAGAAAAGCCAGTTATCAGAAAGATGTTTCTGAAATCTCATGGCTAACAGGCTGAGGCAGTGTGCTGGGTTGCTGACCTTTATTATGTTAATACACATTGTGCAGCACAGGGTCATACAAAATACATGAGATTTATTGATTTATTTCAACCCCTTTTTCATTATCTGCCTGAGATCTTCAAAATGGCCAAACTGCAAAGAGTCCAGAGTAGAAAAGATGACAGCAGCAAAAGAAAGCTGCCAACTCTATCCTCATTATGAATCAGAATGAGTGCTACGGGAAAATGGACTACAAAACTGAATAGTAAAAATAAATAAATAAGGTACCTTGTGTCATTATAATAAGCTCCCAGTGTGAACATCTTTTCTGTATTTCTGGGATATTTTCTGTAAAAATCATGTAAAAAAAAAAAAACAAAACTATCCAAACACACAGATCCAAGATATTAGAAAATGCAAAAGCTTACCCAGAAATGAAAATGTGCTGAATATTTATTCAACCTCAAGTCATCCAAGATGTAGATGCATTTGTTTCTTCATCAGGACAGATTTGGATAAATGTACATACATTTCTCACCGCTTGATCCTCTGCAGTGAATGGGTGCCGTCAGAATGAGAGTCCAAACAGCTGATAAAAACACAATAATCTACAAGTAATACACATCAGTCCATCAATTAACATCTTGTGAAGTGAAAAGCTGTGTGTTTGTAATAAATAAAACCCATGCATGTTTAACTTCATGTGAGACCTTTATATAACTTTCTCTATAGTGAAAAGCCATCTCGACTGAATCAGGAGAGAAATATGCACAGATAATGCACCATTTACAAGTGAAAACAATCCAGAACAGTTCTAAATAATTATGTTAATAATGACGTTACCAAGGGATGGGCATTTTTACTGAAGGAAGCGTTATTACAGATGAGCTGCACAGCAAATTTCTGGAGTTCGAAAATCAGGAGTTAGGCAAAAAAGTGCGAAAGTGTTAAATTTTTGGAGTTTATTTTTTAACTCTCACTACATTTTGTGTTACGGGATACTCCCTGGCTGTGTTGTATTTCGGAGTTCATTCATTGGTGTTCAGGAGCACGTTTTAACGTTACATCAGGAGCGCGCCATGACACGAGCCTGGTTGTGCCACACGAGGACTGATGAAGTTGTCTACTTCGTCTTGAGGTAGGTAAAAAACTAATTCCAAAATGTTCTTTATCTTCTGACAGACCGCTGATTACATAGCTGTTACGTTATATACTGTGTACTGACGCCAATAACCGCGGCGAACTTTGTGTTGAATGAATCTCCGATGCAAAACATGGCTGTTTTGAGCGGACTTTTTTTCCCGATGTGAACAAGCTAATATTAGCTAACGTCTTTCTGTTCACCTTATTTTTGTAAACGAGTGTTTTGCTGTCAAATTTAAGTAGTGACTCGCTCAAGAAACATTCTGTTAAGCTTCCATAAAGTAATGCCTACGAGACGAGGTAATATCTAGCAATGTCAGTAAACTGAAGTGTCTAACGTTACCCTGGCTTAAAACATCATAGTTTATCCATGAACGTGTAACGTTAAAGTTATGCCTGTAATGTTTTGAGTCATAACGGCTAACGTTACAAATGTTTTAGTAGTGACTCGTGTCTTAATGAGAGTTCGTGGCTTTCATATTAAACATTTTGCATTTTCAATCACACTAACATTAGAGGTTATTTTAAATTACATGTTTTCTCTTCTTTGTCAGGATGTTGACAAGTGCAGGATGGAGGGAAGTAGTAGTAAAACTGGACGAAATTTGTTTCTCAGATTTTCTCAATTCAGGTGAGTTATATGTTTAGTAATCAGTTAATAAAGAGTAAGTGACTGTAATTTTATGATTTGTTTTGTTAATAACATGTTGTTGATGTTATTGTGTAGTCCAACAGAAGTTTTTGATACCAGAAAACGACACTGAAAATCACAGATGACTAGGGCTCAGCTGATGTACTACACGTTTTCTTGCTTCTTGGATGTCAAAGGACTGGTAAGGGTTAAATAATATTTCAAAATTTTATTGGAAAATATATATATATATATATATTGTTACATTTGTCTGAACAATTATCGTTTTTTTTTTTTTTTAGATTTACAAGAGTTATCACGGATGCTTGAAATAGTGGTTGCTACAAGGATCCTGGAAAAATTGAACACTTGGAAAGTAATTAAGGCCATGAAGATCAATTTTGAAGAGGCAACATATCATCTGGTGAAAAGGTTTGTTTAGACAACACTATTATGTTCCAAATATTTAGCTTGAATTAATTCACTCATCCAGTCATCCAAGATGTTCATGTCTTTCTTTCATCAGTCATAAAGAAATAGTGTTTTATGAGGAAAGCATTGCAGGATTTTTCTCAACATAGTGGATTTCTGTGGTGCTTAACGGGTTGAATACATTTATATTACAGTTTTTAACCTCAAATGCTGGTCTTGTCTACCTCTGCGATGCACATGCATACTCTGTGCACTCTGGTTCAATACATTTAGAGTATATCGAAAAACTCTTCTCATTTTATCATTGATGTTCAACCTTTTTTTTCTTTCTTTTTTTGTTGCAAAGGGCATTTGATCATCTTTGCACGTTCACTTTGTAAACACTGGGTCGGTACTTCTACAGCGATGTAGGACAATTTGGAAGTTAGATATGGATGAAACTGAGATGGTAGTTTTTTGACGTACCCTAACTGTCTTGAACCAGAGTGCACAAAGTACGTATGCTCAATGCACAGCTAGACAAGATGAGCATTTGTGGTTAAGACGTGCACAAATATTAATTTATTAATGAAAGTAACACATTGTTTTGCTAGATAAGACCCTTCTTCCCCGGCTGGGATGGTTTAGAGCCATTTGAAGTTGCATTGAAACTGCAATTCTGAAATTCAAACTCGCAAGCACCATTTAAGTTATATGGAGAGAAATGCTGTGAAATGAATGTTTTTCTTAAAAAAACAATTTCTTTGTGACTGAAGAAAGAAAAGAAATACATGAACCTCTTGGATGACAAGCAGGTGAGTAAATTATCTGTATTTTTTGTTCTGGAAGTGGACTCTTCCTTTAATGCCTATTGTTTATAAAGGGATGTTTATCTTGTGTTTCAGTCATGCCAAAGTCTTGATGACCATCACCTGGCCACTAAAGAAAAACCCTCAGCCATATCTTCTTGCCTCAGGGACATCAAAAGCACAGGTTTCCACCTTTTACATTGTCTTGGACAGAGAAGTTTCGCCTTGTCAGTCATGTACATCCTTGGGTATTGTTGAAGAGCTGTTCAAGTAAAGTAAAGTATCATGATGCTCTGTCCAGCCTGTACATATATTTTTTTTTTTTTACAGACAAATGTATATAATATTGATATAGGTACAACTGAAGTCAAAGAACTGAGAGCAAGGCAGTTGAACAAGCAATAATTTTCTTATTTAAGCAAAATGTTAAGTTCTGTCCTCATGGAATGTATCCTGGTATCACTGTGGATTTTTTCTTGTTACTTCATCTGATTTATATCTACCTCATTTTATAATCATTCAGGCTTGATTTTATATAATGCAATGATGTGTTGTTGACTATGCTGTATACAATTTTACTAAACATTTCCTGTTGGCACTGCAGACATATTAAATGTAAATGTTTTGCTGTTAGATTTTACAGTATTTTATGACAGCAGTTAATTTCAAAGTGTTTACATGCATGGAATTTCTAAATCCAATCTATGTATTTCCTCAAATAAAAGCAGAAAGTTGAGAGTATGGCTTTCAGTGTAGTCATTTCCACATAAAACATATTGTGTTTTTAACACTGGTTAAAGAGTTTAAATTATAATTAACTAAATTTTAGAGTTAAAATTACTCTCCAAATTATTAATATTTTAACTCCAGAAAGTGTTAAAATTTAACTCTGAGAGAGTGTTAAAAATTCAACTCCAAGAGCGGAGTTATTTTAACTCTGCGCTGGAGTCTATTTGATGGTCACGCATGTACACTCAGATTGAGTTGATTTTAACTACCAGGGAGTTTATTCCAAAGACCAGAATTTGCTGTGTGCGTAGAAATTAGACCTACACACAACAGCGTTTTAAGAACAAAACAACTGACAAATACCTTGAAATTATTATCTGATCAATGTCTTGAGGTGTGGTAACCATAGTATAAATGGAATAATTTACTTCGGTCCGTTGAATTCTTACAAAATAATGCTTTGCGTCATGGCTAGGGTTGGGTATCATTTGAATTTTATCAATTTTGATTCCGATTCTGATTCAGCTTATCGATTCCGATTCTTTTCGATTCCCAGTTTCGATTCCAATTTAGTAAAAAAAACAACAACAACAACAAACACAAAAGTCAAACATTAATATATTAAACATGTTTATTTTCAGTGCTAGCTTGCAACATATTATTTTATTACAGGGGTTCTCAACCTTTTTTATATCAGGGCCCCCTTCTTCCCGGTTCAATTTTGCAAGGCCCCCCTATGCCTGACATTTCCTCTAAAAGTGTTTATTTTTTAACCTTTTTTATTAACCTAAACATTTGTTTTGCCTTTTTATTTTTCTCCTGCATGTTATAAAAAAATCAAACAAACTTTAAATTAAAGCTATACTTTTGAATTTAAAAGAAAACCCTCTGCTCTAACTTTTTAACATGAATATACATACACAAATTTAATTCAGACATTCTTCAGAGTACTCTTTCTTAAGTGACTGAATATCTACTGTTTGTATTTATTATAAAATAAACATATAAATGAAAAATACAGTAAAGACATTGTAAATCTGTTTATGCTGGTGCTCATATGTGCATAAACACCACTGACCCTTACAAGATCCACCTCTATGGGTAAGCATTCATTATAAAAAAACTCACAGGACATTCATTTTGAAAACTATGCAAATATTTTGAAATTTCATGCAAAAATACTATGGATCAGAGTCCTGAAAGCATGAATAGTTTGTGAATCAACAGCGGACTTATGCGTGCCTAATGTACAACTCTGATATACAAGAAGGAATACATTAGGCACGTGCGAGTTTGTTACTATTACTCTGGTCATCTTTGCCTTTAAATAACCGGGAGGGTTTGTTTCATGCAGAAAAGAGATGAAGCAGATATCTGTCTTCCCCCGGGGGTATAAGTTACTTTTATGTGGGCTTTTGCGGGACGAAATAACATATATTCCTTCTGGAGCGGGCGGGCGCAGGACTAAAATCCATCCCTTGCAGATCTCTAAGATGAAGTTTGCGTGCAGCGGTAGATTTGTCTTCGGGTTTTACAAAGCGTAGACACTTTTAAACTCTTACCGCGATCCATCTTTTCAACTGATGTTTACAATACCACGTAAGGTCCTGGCAGATCGCACGCGCGGAAGGTCCTGGCAGTCAGATCACTAGATGAAAAAATGCACCCAGGAATCGAAACGAGGAATCGAAATTTAAATTTTATAACAAGTATCCGATTCTTTATCTTAAGTATCCGATTCCAGAATCGGAATCGATTTTCGATTCCCTACCCTATAGTCATGGCTGCAGCACCAGCTCAGGTGTGCATTATTTTCTAAGAATTCAACAGGCTAGCGTCAGTTATTCTTTACTTATTGTGATGTTTTTATCAGCTGTTTGGACTCTCATTCTAACGGCACCCATTCACTGTAGAGGATCCATTGGTGAGCAAGGTATGTAAAATGCTAAATTTCTTCATATCTCTTCTGATGAAAAAAAAGCCATCTACATCTGCTCTCCATCCAGGTGCTCAGAACTGTGTGAGGTCCTAACAGGAGGAGTGTAAGGCCTTACATCAGTCTGCCTCAATATATTAACCATCGCCGAAACATCCCCCTGAAATCAGCCGGTCTGACACATCCACATTTCCCCCTGAATCTGTCATTTATGTATAGCTTTACAAGAATTTCACCTCTGTTGCACCTTGCAAGACATTGACAGTATGAGATTTTTGCAGAGGGCAACATCATATAATTTTGGTTTTACACTCTTATGTGCATTTAGTCTTTTCAAAAAGGGTGATATAAAATATAAGATCATGAAAATAAGGTTTCATTTTTTTTTTTTTTTTAAGTTTTAGTACTTGTTCTTTTGATACCGTCTGAACTTTTTTTTTTTTTTTTTTTGAACGCATAATGAATGTTGACACAAATATTACATAAGCACCAGAACACCTAGAGCTTATCACAGCAGTGCTGCACTCAGGCGAGAACTGTTCTCCCATTCTGACATGGCATCACACTTGTTCTGAACAAGGTCCACTGCCTCCATGTGCTCCAGGGCGTCTGGTGTGTCCTGGGTAAGCAGCACTTCACTATGACACTAATGCAGTCTGACAGAAAGCTCATACATTACCTGGAATTTGCAGAGGGAACTCTGAGAACAAAACGAAAGGGGCAAAAAAGGTGAGAAAGAGTGACAGAAAGATTTTTACAGTAAATGATTTTAAACATTTTGTCTGACAAATTGTTAATATTAATAATTGTGGCTAAACAGGGACAGGGACCTATTTAACCAAAACAGCTGCTGCTCTCTCTGTTATCAAGGTTATGACCTCCTTCAAGTGTCAACTATGTGACTTTTTAATAAATAGTGGACAAAATTAAATATTTTTTTGCTTGCAATACTAAACAAGAACTTGCCAACTTTTGACCCTGTCCACTTAAAGGGATAGTTCACCCAAAAATGAAAATGACCCCATGATTTACTCATCCTCAAGCCATCCTAGGTGTATATGACTTTCTTCTTTCAGACAAATACAGTCAGAGGCTCTCCCAAGCTTTATAATGGCATTGAATGGGGTTTAAGCCCCACAAAACTGTCCATAAATCATAAAAAGTGCTCTACACAGATCACCGGTCATGAAACAGAAGTATAAAACGAGGATTTGTAAAGAAAAGCGCCAGAGGATTTCAGTATAAGCCAAGTGGAGACTGGTTTTCTCAGTTCTCGAAAGACTACTGTATTCTAACCAGAGCTTACAATTTTCAGTTTACTGAGAGTTATTTATTGTTTACTAATTTCCTTGTATTATATTGGAATTTTTAAAACAAGTTTACGTATATGAGGATGTACTTATTTAAAAAAAAAAAAAAAAAAAGATAAACTAAGAAAGAAAGAACTTGAACTAAAACATTTGCAGCCTTTAAATCATAATGTCAGGATCTTTATTATTGTCTTGTCTAAGACACAGAGTGGAACCTCTGATAAAGGGTGAGATTTATGTAAAGGTACGGAGACATATTGAAGACCGAGCCGTAGAGGATAATATCACCCTACATCTAGACAATCTGATAAGAATAAAGGTTAGCTCTGTCTTCATGCAAATTCATTGAAAAAATGAAAGTCTTCCACAAAAGAGTAATGTTGGTATTGTACGTCTGCAGACATTTGGGGTTAGTTAACCTTGTGAGCTGCACAGAAGAATTTAATTTCAAAAATCTGTAGCTTTTAGGGGGGGGGGGGGGGGTAATAATTATTCCTTTATGGTGAGTTATTTTCTTTATTAGGACAGATTTGGAGAACTTTTTTAATTTTAGAACATTTTACCATAATTTGCTCTCTAAAAGGTCTTGGTCTAGGGTGCCGTCAGAATGAGAGTCCAAACATCTGAAAAAAAAACAAAAAAAACACATTACAATAATCCAGTAATCCACACACCTCTAGTCCATCGATTAACATCTTGTGAAGTGGAAAGCTGTGTGTTTGTAAGAAACAAATCTATCATTAGGACATTTTAACTTTAAGCTGTTGCTTCTGGCCAAAATACAACTGCATAATTAATAATAACACCTCCTCCAGTGAAAAGTTTCCTCTCACATTAAAATCCACCAGCATATTTGTTTAGGACTGTTTTGGACCATTTTGGCTTGTAAACAGTGTTGGATCTGTGTATATTACTCTCCTGATTCATAAATGTCGCTGGAGGAAGCAAAGTTATGGATAAAGGAATTGTATGAAATCAATGGTTTGATTTTTTTTTTTTTTTTTTTATACACACAGCTTTTCACTTTACATGACATTAAAGGGATAGTAAAAAAATAAATAAATAGCCCATTATTTACTCACCCTCCAGGCATACTAGGTGTATATGACTTCCTTCTTTCAGATGAATCCAATCAGAGATAAGGTTGAGTCCGAAATTTTGTATGCGTTTTTTTTTTTTTTTTTTGACAAACGAAAGTTTCGAAGTTGGTGTGTAAATGTTATTGATACAGTGTGAGGTCGTGTTTTTTAATGTGCGAAAATTTCAGACGAGAATTTCGGACTCACCGTGCAATGACCTTTATATTAAAAATTATCATATAACGTTACTTTGTGTCAACAGAATGTTCAAAAGGGAGCATTAAAAAAAGTGTTATCAAATTATCCTGGCATTTCCAGGTTTTAGAATGACATGGGCGGGTGTTTCTCTGCATCAGTCTAAATAAAGTCCAATAAAGTGCATCCATCCATAATAAAAAGTGCCTCGCATGGCTCTGGGGGGGGGGTGAATAAAGTCCTCCTGTAGAGAATTGATGCATTTTGTAAGAAAAATATTCATATTTAAAATGTAATAATCACTTTAATCTAGCTTGCGCCAACTGGTTTTACATGGAATGAAAACCATTCTCTTCTTGGCTTAAATGAAAATCCTCAAAAAAAAAAAAAAAAATTCTTCACAAATCCTCATTTTGAACTTATAATTTGTGACCATTGTTTGGTTTTGATCTCTTCACGGTGCGTTCGTGTTCATCATTTCTGAGCGGCATTTCATCCGCCTGGAGCTGCCTTCGTGTGTATGACCAGTTAGCGCAAACTAGATAAAAGTGATTATAACATTTTATTTCTAAATTATGTGAGAAATAATGAGAGCATGTTCTAGTGCACCCCCAAAACAAAATATAGACTTGTACAAGAGCATAATAGGACCCCTTTAATATAACTCTGATTGAATTTGTCTGAAAGAACGAAGTCGCTTACACCTGAGATGCCTATAGGGTGCAATTTACCCTTTAATTGATGGACTACAATCATGTGGGTCACTTGCATAACATTGAGATGTTTTTATCAGCTGTTTGTACTCTCATTCTGACTGCACTTATTTAATGCAGAGCATCTATTGGTGTGCAAATTTCCATTTGTGGGCAAACTAGTCCTAAATGGCTTTACACCGAAGTGTCAATTAAATGATTTTAATTTACCAAATAGCCCAAAACTTTGTCCAGAGAGAGTACGCAATGGTCTGTTGCTTTAAATGTGTGCTGAGGTGACGTTTCCCCTGCTCAGCACAGCATCAGTTTCAGAGTTTATTTAGTTGGAAATAAGAATGATGCCTTCCATAGTTAAAGTCTAAACTAAAAGTGACCCCTCTCTGTGTTAAAGGGCTAGTTGGGGTCACTTCAACCATTAAGCCATTAACACACAGTGGTCCACCATTTATCCAGTTCTCTTTTTTCATATGGTCATAAACATGCTTGTAAACACAACCACATGTACGGCCATTGCCGCAGGCTGGCTGCACTCACACTAAGACAGTTAATGATGCAGAAAATTAAACGGGTACATTGGATATACGAGCCGCTGTAGTCTTTAACAAGAAGCTCTCTTGCACGATTCATCAGTACATGTTATAATAAAAGGAGAAATGTCAGTAATCATTAAAAATGTGATAACTTGCTCCTCCTCTGAAACAGCTTTCCTTGTTTGCTTGCATCACCCAGGTCACAAAGGCTATTGTCACAGGGACGGTCTGAGACGAGCGGATCCATTCGCAGCATTTTATTGGAACAGACAAACACACAGGGGCAGGCAGAAATCGTCGTCAAACACAGGCAGAAAGGTCGGGGCTGGCAGCGAGAATCAAACACAAGAGGGAGTCCAGGAATCAAAAACACAGGAAATCAAACACGGGAAAGAAACGCTCAGAATGTAGCCGAGGCAATACAAGACTTCGCCGGGAGTGAAGTGTGAGTGTGGCTTATATGCTATGTGTCAATGAGCTGCAGGTGTGTGTGGGTGTGTCAGTCCCGGGTATGAAGGATTGTGGGGAATGTAGTAGTCCATGAAGTGGGAGTGTGACACCTGGTGGTGAACGGACAGAAAGGCTACAGACCTGCTTTGTAATAGAGCCCCCCCCCCAAAAAAAAAGAGCGGCTTCCAGACGCTCCAACCACATAATGATACCGGAGGGTGGTGGAGCGGAGGCGGAACAGGGGGAGGGATGGAGGGCCAGGTCCATGTGGGGGTGAAGCAGCTATGAACTGAGGCGGGACCGGAAAATCTGAGAGCCAGACAGAAGCCCTCCAAGGTAGTGCAGACAGATCAGGGACCCACCAGGGCGGAACAGATGGAGTAGAAGCCTGCCAGGGTGGAGTAGACGGACCAGGAGCCCACCAGGGCAGAGCAGATGGAGCAGAAGCCCGCCAGGGCGGCGTAGATGGACCAGGAGCCCACCAGGGCGGCATGGACGGACCAGGAGCCCACCAGGGCGTCGCAGACGAACCAGGAGCCCACCAGGGTGGCGCAGAAATCCTCCAGGGTGGAGCAAGAGGCGGAGCAGGGGGCGCAACAGCCCTCCAGGGTGGAGCAGGAGGCACAGGAACCTGCCAGGGCGAAACAGGAGGCGCAGGAGCCCTCCAGGGCGGAACAGGAGGCGCAGGAGCCCTCCAGGGCGTAACAGTAAGCGCAGGAGCCCTCCAGGGCAGAACATGAGACGCAGGAGCCCTCCAGGACTGAACAGGGAGCCGCGTCATGGACTGGGACCTGGGTAGAGCAGGGATAGAGGAAGCAGACAGAACAAGGAGAGAAGCAGAGACACCATACTAGCTGCTGGATCCTTGTAGTGGCGAAGTCTTCTGTCACAGGGACGGTCTGAGACGAGCGGATCCATTCGCAGCATTTTATTGGAACAGACAAACACACAGGGGCAGGCAGAAATCGTCGTCAAACACAGGCAGAAAGGTCGGGGCTGGCAGCGAGAATCAAACACAAGAGGGAGTCCAGGAATCAAAAACACGGGAAAGAAACGCTCAGAATGTAGCCGGGGCAATACAAGACTTCGCCGGGAGTGAAGTGTGAGTGTGGCTTATATGCTATGTGTGAATGAACTGCAGGTGTGTGTGTGAGTGAATGAGCTGCAGGTGTGTGTGGGTGTGTCAGTCCCGGGTATGAAGGATTGTGGGGAATGTAGTAGTCCATGAAGTGGGAGTGTGACACCTGGTGGTGAACGGACAGAAAGGCTACAGACCCGCTTTGTAACAGCTAACGAGTAATGCTAACAAACATTTTAGGTGCATATTTTGGATAATACAGCTTCCAGCAGTTAATACAGTAATTTAATTTGTGAAATTTCATAGCAATATAGCAAATACTGATACATTTGAAATGGAAGCAGTTCAGTATTTTATAGCTTTATGTTTATTTCAGTGTTTTATTTCAGTGCCATCTTAGTATTTTAACTTTTAATATTTATGAACAGTTAGTTGCAAAAAATATATATATTTAAATTACCTTTTTGTCAGTTTTTAATAATTTTAGTTTTAGTTTTTAAAAAATTGTTAAAAAATCCACTTCAAACCAAAACCCACTTTTTTTTAACAATCCAGTTGATTCCAAATATGTATAAAATCAAATTCCATTTTAATTTTATTGATTTCATAGTCTATACTTTCAATCAATAAATTAAACCCACTATCTCAATCAAAATGCAGCTTAATATTGTTGAAGTTGAGCACTGGGGTTCCAGCATGAGTATGAGTTAACAAAATACATCTGCTAGCAATGTGGAAACCCATAAAACTCTGCTGTAGCTCTCCTTCCCCACAAGCAGCCTGTTTTGAACATAGAGCATATGCCAAAGGCAAAATCTTGTTTAATTCCATAAGGTTTTTTCTTCTGTAATCTAAAAGCGCTGTTTTACTCTCACACCTGCAATAGGCCGCTAGTTTACATGGGATACAAGACCAAGGAAAAAAAAAATCACCATGTTCCCCAGCAGCACTCTCTGTTTTCACCTCAGTCAAGCACCACTGGGCTCAATGTGATCTTCAGAAACACGAAAACATGGAAGGTAGTTTCTGCTGTTTTTCTTTCTTGTCTTCTATCAGTATGGATGAGTCATGTCAGAGGCTATTTACAGTCTTCCTGTTGGTGAAATATGGGAGAAATATTTGTAACGCAGGCTGAGTTGTAGCACCATTGGTTTATTGAGAAACTGGATACAGATGAAATCAGGATCACACATGAAAAGCATCTTCCTGAGGTAACAAAAACTGTTTTGCAGGATAATGGGTGACAAATAACTAAAGTTTTCATGATTAGCCAATGTATTTTTTTTTTCTTCTTGCTATGTTTTAAATAAAATAGGGTTTTTTAACTAATGACTACGTTCTCTAATAGTGTTACCCTTGTACTGTACCTAGCCCAGTCTCCTATGTAAAGTTAAACTTTTGCAATAGCTCTGGATAAAAAAAAAATCTCTCTTATTCTCCTGGTGTTTATCCCACTTTCTCTTCACCCACCTCACAGTTCATAAAACTTCTGGCAGCTCTTCCATATTTCTTTGGGAAACTTGGAGATAAAGACTCAGTAGTCAAGATGGCAGTGATAGGTGGGACGACAGACGTTTAATCCGATCAAAACACGTCTTGGTTAACCCTAATGTCTTCTTATTTCTGCACTGCGCAAGTGTTTTCTAATCTTCCCTCTAAATGTTTTCTAATCTTTTCTCTAAAAACTTGCATACACATCAGTTTCAAAAATAATGTGTCATCATTTGTTTTTGTTTTTTATTATTATTATTATGAAGCATCCTGACATGCCATATTTGAGAGACTATAAAAAATGGTGAAAAGGAAGTGTGCTTAAATGTTTTGAATGTGCATATGTAGTGTACTTAAAAAAGTATATATTTAACAAATAAT
Source organism: Garra rufa (assembly GCF_049309525.1). Lineage (NCBI taxonomy): Eukaryota > Metazoa > Chordata > Actinopteri > Cypriniformes > Cyprinidae > Garra > Garra rufa. Next base: position 4,448,005 of record NC_133384.1, on the reverse strand, counting down.
ATAATATAACAGCAAATAATGCAATATTAATTTAAAAAGGCCCCTTAATTGTACACTTATGTTAAAAGTAAAAATAAAAGCATACTAGCAAACTAAAGTATTGTTTGACATTACATTCATCAATATAAGTATTTAAGTGTACGAGACTGCATCAGTACAATCATTATACATGTGTAATTACAAATATATTTAAATATATGACATACAAGTTTCAATAGAAAATATAGCTGTGAGCAGCGATTACCGGGGTTCAAGCGATTTATAGCATTTAAGCACATATGAAAAAAAAAAGATTTAGCAAGCTTGTAACCACCTAAATCAATAATAAAAAAAAAAAAAAAATTGGGGGGAAATCCAGGTATAGTTTACCATAGAAATATTATGTTTTTTGTTGTTGTTGTTGTTGTTGTTGTTGTTTTTAACGGTTATGACTGTTATAGCGCCAACTGTGGTCCAATTTCCTTAAAGGTTCCATAAAAAGGAAAACTGTATTTACCTTGGCATGGACATGACATACCGTGAGTCTCAAACATCATAGTTTCCTCCTTATTATATAAATCTGCTGTTTGCAAAAGACCACTGAAAAATAGGATAATCCTAACATAACAGCGACTATTACGTAAAAGTCACGATCATTAATAGTTATGCCCCAACATTTGCATAGCCCAATCATCAGAAGTTCTGCAGATAGGCTATTGTGCAAAAAAAAAAAAAAAAAAAAAAAAAAACACAAAGCGAGGACAATAGCGAAAATGGCAGATCACAGGAATAAATGTTATGTTCCAGGTTATGCAGGAGATGTTAAGTGCAGGGATGTTTGATGCCTGTAACTTACTCAGAAAGGCAAGAAAAACAAATAAGGTGATCTAGTAAAATAAGGCGAGCCACTAAAGGGACATGGTTAGCTTACTGTGAGCGGTAGCCTGTTATATTGCAGTATATAAGATTTCACTTATCACATAGATGGAAAGCTGGAGAGAAGACTGCGTGGACGATGGCGAATGATTTACAGATACTGAGCATCACTAACAAGCATCTTAACTTATGTGGTAAGTACTGCCGCTGCAGTATAACATTACACAGAGCACATGCGATCACAAAAGTAGGAGTAAATTGATTGTGCATTCAAAACGGCAGTTTCAATAAACCGCATATTAATAGCGGCTCAAGCTCCCTGATTAAATATATATTTTCCTCCATGTGAGCTACTGAAATGAGCCGCTCTTTGAAACAGCCTATCAGTGCAGAGCTCATCATTTTTATTCATGAACCTTCCATTTCATTCTAGGGCAAAATCCTAGGGTTGTAAATGGACCTGTAAAACCGTTTCTGGAGATTTTTTTTGACCTTTCCTATGACCTATACCTTCTATGTAGATACCAGAGAATAATTTAAAATATTGTATCAATGCATTCTATGGCACTTTTAAAACTTTGCATGCTTATTTAGAATCACCTGTCGCATGTGCTCACCAGGTTTTGTGAAGTTTTGAGTTTTCCTTTAGGCTTTATAGGATTTTGGGTAAATTTGGACAGGCCCCTTTTCTAAGCGTCTCCGTTATAGCTTCCCAAAGGGTAAATTTCAATATTGTTTTATAAGTATTGATCTAGAGAAGCCAGAGAATTGTACTGCAGTGCTTTTTTTCCAGACTGAGCAAAAAACCTAAGACTAGTTTGCAAAATTAGGTATTTTACATCTTAATCATTTAACAATCAATTTGATTGATAGCAATGGTCCCTGAGACAAAGTTGCTCAGCATAAGGAGATCTATCAAATGTTATGAAGACTGAGTGCATGTTTAAAAAAAACGGGCAATAAACAATCATTTATAGACTTGAAAAATACGATATCACCCCTAAGTGGCTGAATTCTTATAGACCTCCATTAACCTTGTCTAATAGGTGCTTAAAATTCATCTGCCAATGACGGGCATTTTTTTTTTTTTTTTGAGATACGCAAATGTTCTTATAGACGCTTGTGGCACAGCGACTTCATGTTGATAAGACAAATGGTTGCATAGTTATAGCAATTTTTTATTAGGTTTTTTCTTCTTATAGCACCACCAAGTAGCCAAGCTCCGCATTTTTTCCCCTGTGACCTCAGATTGAGCTCGTACATATGTGTTCTGAGTTTGGTGAAGATATTTCATTCCGCTCAGGAGTTATAGGCATTTTACTAAAAGTGGCCTTTCGAATGTTTTGAGTCGTAAGTTCAACTGTTTTGAACTTGATATGCACTCTCCAGAGAATCTTCCTTCACTGGTTTGATTCTGTTTAACAAAAAATAGGTTTTTCAAAAAAATCCAAAATACCTGAAAATTTCGCCACGCTCACAATCAAATCTGAGGCATGTGTTTTGTCTGGTGTGAGCCAAGGAATCCAACAACGTGATGTATTTTTGATTTACTTTTGATCGCTGTAGCGCCCTCGTCAAGCCGATTGTGGTAAGTCTTGGTGACATTGTCGGCGGTGTGAGTATTACCATCCCTTCAAGTTTCAAGTCTCTATGACTTACGGTTTGGTCTGCATGATCTTTGGCCAATTACAATAGAGTTTCAGCGCTACACGCTTGAATCCTTAATTACATTAAAGGATGTAAGTTTAAACGGTAACACTTTACAATAAGGTTCATTAGTTAAACATTAGTTAATGTATTAACTAACATGAACTAACCATGAACAATACATTTGTTACTGTATTTACTAATCCTTATTAACATTAGTTAACGGAAATACAGTTGTTCATTGTTTGTTCATGTTAGTTCACACTGCATTAACTAATGTTAACAAAAATTTAATAATGTATTAGTAAATGTTGAAATTAACATTAACAAAGATTAATAAATGCTGTATAAGTCCAGTTCATTATTAGTTCATGTTAACTAATACGGTTAACTAATGTTAACTAATGAACCTTATTGTAAAGTGTTACCGTTTAAACTAACACATTTCCATTTAATTGCTATTAACATGCAATTAAGTGTCCAAAATGCCAGAACTTAGGTACTGTATATTCTTTTACAGTATATTATTTCTGTGATAAGTACTCTTTTAAAAGTATGCTAGTGTAGTTCTGTTTCACAAGTCAAGGCTATTCATCTTATTCAGAGAATCAATGTGAGATAATGTGACTTCATGTTAGTGCAAATAAATAGAAATTTTTAGATTGCAATTGATTTGATCTACACAGTGTGTCAGTGTGTTTAACAGAGTGCAACCGAACCCAAATCCCAAGAGCAGAAATGACAAAAATGTTTTTCTACTGGGTTATATGTTCACAAAACCTCAAGAAACTCCTCTCACAGGTTTCCTCTGCATGACAACAGAAGGGAATGTGGCGTCGGCTCTCCACACCTGAAAGCATAAACTTCTGTCCTCAAGCCATCAGTTGTCAAACTGGAAGGACTGATTTTAGGGAGGAGTGATGCTGGTAATTCATAAAGCAGAACACAAAAAGCAAACAATTGTTTGTTATAACAATAGCGTGCAATATCCCAGAAGGAAATAAAGCATTGTGATGTGTATGGTCTCTATTGGCCTCTTCTCTCAGGGTTTACTTTCAATTGAGACATATTGAATTTAAATAAAACTAGTGTAGTTACCACAACTGTGAAGTGACACTGTGTTGAAAGATATTGTGATGGAATGTCAGAGTGAAGGAAAAAAATCATTGCAGTGCATTAATTTTGTCTTTCCTTTTCCTGCCAATTAGCACCTTTATTCAATCTGACAGCCACACGTTTGACAGTGAATAAATGAAAAATAAACAAGACATTAACCAGTTTATAGCAGCAGGTGTGATTTTTCTCATTTCTGCTAAAACAAATGAATTTATTTAAAAAGTTGTGAAATGCCAATGCAAATATTGTTTCGTCGTCTCTTGCCAAGCTGTCATTTAATCAAAGACTTGGTTTGAACTTTCGCTCTCTATAAACAACTGGGCCAGAAAAGCTTTGTACTGTATAATTATGGATATATGAAAGCATTTGTTTTTTAAATGACCTGTGTGGCTTGACGGGATGAAATGCCTGATTGCATGAGTGGTATCCCTCTGATTAAACTAAACGCCACATAATTAAGCATAATCAGTTGTCTATTTCAGGCAAAAATTTGCTAGATACCGTGGTAACTATATACGTGATCTATTATGGAGATGTCTCATTTTGCTCTGCCCTTGTGAAATTGCATACTTTTGGCATACTTTTAAAAAGAGTATTTATTTTTTGAACCGTTTAAGTAGACAGTTTATTTGTAATTCCATCAATACTTCTTTTGACCCTGAGATATGTAAAAAAATATTTGAAATACTGCCTTCTATTCTAACTGAACTAGGTGTACTGCAGAAAGAACAGACACATATGTATGGTAAACTAAAATGCATATCATATAGATATATATGAAATGTATATCATATAGAAATATAGACCATTTCAATGCGGTGATGATATTGACCCAGGAACATTTCCTGCTTGTTGTCAAACTATTTTATAACAGTATCACTCTTAAAATAAAGGTGCTTTAAAAGAGTCTTCACAGCAATGCCATAGAAGAACCATTTTTGGTCCCACAAAAAAAACATTTAGTCAAAGGTTCTTTAAAGAACCATCTCTTTCTTACCTTTTTTAGAAAATCTGAAGAACCTTCTTTCGCCACAAAGAACCTTTTATGAAACGGAAAGGTTTTTACAAAAAGTATTCTTCTATAGCATCGTGAAGCACCTTTATTTGGGATGCAATTCAAGACAACATTTGAAGTATACTACAATTAGATTTTTTTTTTTTTTAATATACACAACTCCATTGTAAATATATTTGGGACATAAGAAACATAAGACATGATAAAGTTGTATTTTTATTTTGAGTTTTGTTTTGAAAAGTAAAACTGAATAAAAGTGTTTTTTTAACATTGACATCAGAATTTTTATTCTGAATTAATGAATTAATGAATGACTGAATACATTAATAAATATATATATTTAAACAAATATTTTACTTTGTCTCATACATTCTTGCTGTTTCATTCATTTTTTTATGTTTTACGGTTAAAGTGAAACTGAAAAAGCCATTAAATAGCCTTTTATCCATTTTACGTTTACACATTTTATTAGATGTGCCCCATACATGCAATGTGACAACATGCCCCATAATAGCTCAACACAGGCTAAATTAACTATATATTCCTTCATAGACAAGAAGGCTTTTTTTAGTCAAGACTTTAAAGTGTGCGTCTAGAGAAATTGCCTTTCAGAAATAAACCTCCCCTGAGGAATACTTACTGGAGTAAAAAGTGTGTCAACTAGCCCCGGCCTCATCTATTTATCTTACACTAGCTTCCATTTTTTCTTGGTTCTCCTGTGCGCAGAACCTTGTACATAAAACATTTCACTGCCATCTGAATGAAACTTTTATTTGACAGTGTCAAGTTTTTTCGTTTTACATACCAATACCCTAAAAGTAAATACTCAGGCAGATGCATGTCATATGCAGTAAAGAACTACGGGGGAAACTGCAGAAACAGAGGCTGAAACATCTTCCATCATTCATATCCAGTTCATATATGATTGAGAGCTCTGTGCAGAACTACCAGGCTGCAACATCCACATGCCACGGTGCTCAACTGACAAAGGTTGTAAACAAATAAGAAGACATGCAAACAATATGACATTTCAAAAACTTTACTCCATCCAGTTATGTAACTAGTAAACTTTTTACAGACATAGCAACAGAATATGCTAAAGGGAAAGGATTCTAAATCAAGTGAGGAAGTTATTTTTATTCAAGTAAATTTTGAATGTTGAACACTCATTTAGCGTTCACAGGCATTCTACATAAAGACACGTCTGCTAGACTCAGAGCGAGTCTCGCTCCAGCCCATGAGCTTTAGATTGTGATGTAAGAGACCAGACGGAGTCTAAGCACGTTTAAATATGAAAAGCTACATCTGCATTAGAGCGCTGATGTTAACTGACAGGCCCTCAGCGTTTCGGTGCTGATTATTATAAAAGAGAAAATGAGTGCGAGCGGCACCATGTTCTATTCTCAGCACCTGCTGCCACACAGCACCCTCGCTCATTACGAGAGGAAGTGACACGTGGCAGGAGGCCAGAATCTGCATATCCTTAAACCCAGCATCAACTTTTCGTCTTTTACTTTTTGTTAATGTTTGAGATATATATCTCTACTTTTCTTCCTCATACATCATTTTCTGCACTTTTATATAGCTTGCTAAATTTAGAAACAAAGAAAACCAAAAACATTGAGAAGTATGCTGTGCCTCCAAATTCTAAATATTAACATAGTGTTTGTTGGGCTCGAGTTCACCTTATGCCGAGTTCAGACTGCATGATTTTAGCCCCGATTTTGACTCGCCGACAGGTTTTGAGAAATCGCCGACAAATGCCCGAAATCACAGGCAAATCGGTGCTCGTTCACGTGAGTGACAATCACACAGTGTGAACTATCAAAGACGCGATCTGAGAGAATCGCCGACACCCGTGAGATATTTGCCATGCTAAATATCTGGACCTGTCGGCGATTCAAAATCATGCCGTGTGAAAGGTGATCTGACTGAAAATCACATCGGCGATTACCTACAGCCAATGAGACAGCAACATCCAGGCCAGCGGGAAGTTGGGGGAGGAGTTACGAAGGTATAGACCACAATATCAACAAGAATAGTTTCGGCTTCTTTTCTTTTCGCTGCAACTGAGGAACTTGTATGACAAGCTTCTTGTGGGCTACCATTTTTTTATAATAATACCAGTCTCACGTGAGAACTTGCATGCATGACCTTGCGTTGTTTCCATGTCACTTCTCGCGTGTGTTTGGTTGTGAGACGTAGTTTGCGGACTGGGACAAAGTTGTCGGCGATTCTTCCTATTGTAAAGTCATGCAGTGTGAAACCCCCTGTCACCGATCCATCCTGCAGCGTGAACACAGCAGTGACTTAATGCTACCCCAGATAGTCATGCAGTGTGAAAACATCTGTGACGCGATTGCTTTGAAAATCATGCAGTCTGAACTCGGCATTAGTCAAGTCTGAGTCTTTGATCAATCAAGTCCTAGTCAAGTCCAAAAAATGGCAGAGACACACTTACAGTGGTGGCCAAAATTATCGGAACACTAGTATTTTCACCAACTAAAAATGGTTTTAAGTCAGTTGTTTCTCCCCCAGTTTCACAGACAACGCTTAAGCCTAGTCCCAGACTAAAATGTAAGTCTGAGCTTTTTCCTCTGACTGATCTTAACATATATCAGTGCCTCTGTTTTGTCTCAAGAGCACACCAATAATGTTTTTTTTTTTTTTTTTTTTTTTCCTAAGGCATGTTTATAAAAATTACTCAAATATCCTAATTGAACTATGGCCTAATCCTGGTTTAGTCTAAGCTCTGTCTGTGAAACCAGGCATCTTTCTTTTGCTGTAGTGTGTCAGTAGGAAATATCAGTTTACATTTTCAAAAATTAATTTTGAGATCAGATCTCTGTTTTGGGCACTGAATGTTGTCAGGCACAGGATTATTACAATTAATGACACAATGAATGTTTGGAAATGTAGACTGATGTTTCCTACTGACACACTACAGCAAAAGATAGATATAACTGACTTTTTTAGCTGTTGAAAATACTAGTGTTCTAGTAATTTTGGCCACCTCTGTATGACTGAGTCCAAAAGAATATGTTCTAAGAATGTTGGTCTCAGAACATTTTAGAAATCGTGGTCTGGGGGAACCTCAAAAATGGCTATTTCTTCATATATATATATATATTTTTTAAATTACCTTTCATGCAGTGTGTAACACAGCTCTAAGTGAATGAAAACATCTTGCAAAGTTTTTTAATCTGAAAGTGCACTATGTATACAGTTACTAGCCCCTTTCACACATACGATCTTTACTGGTAAATTACCGGTAAATTACCGTTAATAGATCAAGACCTTTTCAAAAATACAGATAAATTAGTTCTGGCAATTTACCAGTAAGGGTAGTTGTAACATTACCAATAAATTGTCGGAATGATGGTGTGTGTGAACACATGGAACGTGCTGATGAATAAACTCTGCTTTGGTCAAAGTTGGCCAATCATAGCGTTTTTATAGAGATAACGTGATTCCTCTGAGCTGTTTACAAAGCTACACTGCTTGTTTAAATTAGTTTGTCTTTGTAAATATGCACTTGATGGATATCTTTGACCATTGCGCCTCATCTCACAGCTGTTTCAAGTGTTGCACTCAAGACTCAGCCTTCTTTCTTATTCATCAGCACTGCGGCTCTGCAGTTGGATACTGTTATCTGCGTCTCAGGTTTATAAGAGTAAAAAATGCGTTCAGTTTGATCATTCCCTTATGCTGCCCTGTTGAAAAAAAAACTGCATATTTTGGTTGGGTAGGTTTTGATGCTAGGATGCTGGTTAGGTAGGTTTTGATGCTGGTTTAAGCTGGTCCTTTGTTGTTTTATGCTGGTCCTTAGTTGGTTTATGCTGGTTCTTTGCTGGTTTATGCTGGTCCTATTGCTGGTTTGTGCTAAGGATAAACCATCAAGGAAAACAAGCATAAACCAGCTAAGGACCATCTTAAACCAGCATCAAAACTGCCTAACCAGCATATGCTAGTTTTTTCACCATCATTTCAACAATGATTAAAAAGAATCCCAAGCTGTTTCATGTTGATGTAAACATAAAACATAAGCATATTGCATGCCCACTTGTTACGCACGCAGACCCAGGAAAACTCGAAACCACATTTTTAACCTTTAATCTGTTGAGCACCATTGAAGTCCACTATATGGAGAAAAATCCTGGAATGTTTTCCTTAAAAAAAAATAAATAAATAAATAAATTATTTGCGACAGAAGAAAGAAAGACATGCATATCTTGGATGACATGGGGAATTATCAGAAAATGTTTATTCTGAAAGTGGAGTAATCCTTTAAAAACTGTTGTACTCTGTAGCATGCAAAATACTATGTGTTGTGTTCGATCTGCACAGTTTGTAGATCTCTGGCTAACAGCAATATCTGTTCGCTTGAATGAATCCTTGCATGCATGTCGTTCGGGACTCCCAAAACCAAAATATGAACATTTCATAATCCATAATAGGGGCACTTTAAGATTTAAAAAGTTTAAAAACTTTTTTATTTATTTATTCTGAAGAGCATTTAAAGTAACCCTTTTCACTTTACAGAACCTTTTGTAGAAATTAAAGATTCCTTGGATGTTATAGGTTCCTAAATCCATTGATGCCAATAAACAACCTTTATTTCTGTCATGACAAATCTTGGAGTGATTGACATGGTGATGATAATGTATTTATTTTGGTGGGTGATTATTATTGCTGCTGCTGCTACAGCAGGGCAAATATATCAAATTACCCATATCAGATCTATACAGGTGGAGCTGGGGAAGGTGGAGGGTTTTTTGAAAGTGTGCTGCAAACTGCTACTACAAACATTGGCCAAGTGTTTGAACGTTGAGCAGCAAGCTTATTGGCTGCTGTCATTGTAAAGAATGGAGAGAGATGAGAGATATCTGGACTTGTGTGCGGAATTTGTTACAACAAAGAAATTCAGATAGAACTCTTCAAATACCTCATCACATTAAATAAACAATTCACAGATCGCTCTCTCAATAGAGTACACAGCTTTGCACAAAGATCTGCACATCAAGTGAATAAAACAGATAATTAACTTAACCAAGTTAAATTAACTTAGGAATCAACTGGAAATTCAAGAATTGCACTTAATTTAAATAAACAAAAAATAGCACAGGAGCTAAAAACAGGAGAGCCATTTCTCAAGGGAACAGTCTAATATCCATTAATGAGGCTAGACCCTGAATGAATGGTGAACAAGTCCTTAAAAAGTGTAAGCTGAGTGATTAGATGATTGCTGTCAGGTGTGACAATCAATACTCTGGAGAGTGTATGCAGGTGGGAGCCAGGAAGGATTCTGGGAAATGTGGTGCTGAGATGACAGGTGACCATGACAGTCATGTAGGTAATACTATAATTACTAGCAGATTGAGTTAAGGACCTGTCTGCCTCCACCATACAGAGTTTCATAGCAGAACTTTGTATTTTTAAGAGTCTCAATTGTATTCATGGCTTTGGCAAGATATCAATGGCAAACACTTACTTTCCAAACATAGCCCTTGATATTTGAGGGGTTGGCTCTTTAAACTTAGATCAGTAAACTAACTTTTAAAACCATAGCAGCCACCCAGAGCAACCACCCTTTTACCAAAAGCATTGTTAGCCAGGTATGGTCGAATGTATTGTCATTACTATGTTATGTTATGTTATAACATAGTTCAATGATTTGGAATGTTTTTTTTTTGTTTGTTTTTTTTTAAACCATAGTTCAAACAACTGGCAAACATGTTTATTTGGAGTTTGATGTAAAAGGGAACATATTTTTGTTTTAGTGATTTCAGTATATCAAACCAAATTAAGTAAAACAAGAAGGAACAAAAAAAGGGACAAAGTCTTTAGATGCCATGAAGAATGCCAAGTTATGAAGAAACTGCTAAATGAATGAAATATCCAGAAGTAAATTGATATACATGCATGTTAACATCATTAACAGGGGTAGGTTTGGGAGTAGGGTTAGGTTTAGGGGATTGAGTACACAGTTTGTACAGTATAAAAATCATTACACCTATGGAGAGTTCCTGTAAACCACATATGCCAATGTGTGTGTGGTTTGTGTGTCCTTAATTTATTTGTAAGTGAATATGAATGCAATTAGTCTTCAAAAAAGATTGATTTAAAGCACTTAATAAATTGCATTTTCCCATTTCCTGTTTCCTAAAGTGAGAACTATACATTCTTTATTCCTAATTAACAATTCCTTTACTATATACTAAACAATAATAGTTTGTAATTTGTAAGTACTTTATTGGTTTACTTAAAAAAGTGTTACCATATACTTTAAAGAATATATTATATGGGTTTAAAATACACAATTTTTTACAGAATCTTTCTGTGATGCATGTATGTCCACTGCTGGGCCCTGTCAGTGGACAAATGAAACGAAAACTAGTGAGTGTGTGAAAAAAAAATCTTGTTTATTATCTTGTTGCCTCCATTTCCTCTTTGTTCATTTTCATCTCCCCAGTACTGACAGAGATTGACAAGATGCTCCTGTCAGAGAGAGGAAACAGGGTTGTGATGCCTTTAAAAGCCAAGACACCTTGCTGAGATTTTTGAGATGTCCCAGGGTAGCTTCACTCTTGCCTCCCTAATGCCCCGCAGAGCTCCAAATGGGAAAAGGAATCCATAGCAATATTTGTTGCTGTGTCAGAAAATATCAGCGACTGAAAAACATGGAACTTTTGGAATGAGAAATGAAAAATGTTTCTCTACTTCTGTCTCCTGTGGACAAGCTTCAACAATATGACAATGAATCAATACAAATTTTCTCTACTTTAAGTTTGTAAGGTGAGAGACAGGCCAGACGGTGCAGGATAAAAACATAATGATTTTTAAACCATTTCCTATTTTGCAGTGTTTATCATCATTACTATTGTTATTTCTTATACTTAGTATTAGTTTTATTTTCAAGATATATATCTTGTGAAATGAGGATTTATTTATTTTTATTTAATTGCATGTAAATTAATGTCCGTTGCATTTCCTTGGTTAAATAAACATTACTTACACTATCAGAAAAAGAAGAAGAATATATATATGGTTGTGCTTAGGACAGTTGGACATTGTGGTGGATCAGAGGTAAAAAAAAATATAAATACTGTTCAGTTTCTTACACAGACCGATTGTTTCGTGTGTCAAGACCTCAATGTATCATCACGAGCCACAGGATTTAATTTGGTTTTGTCAGTGTATGTTTTTTTTTTACTCTTAAAGCCATGGAGCCCATTGACTGCCATTATATGACCAACAGACCGCAATGGTTTGAGTTAAAAATCTTGTTTTGTTCTACTGAAGAAACAAAGTCACCTACATCTTGGATGCCCTGGGGGTAAGCAAATAAACATCAAATTTTCATTTTTGGGTGAACTATCCATTTAATTACATTTAGATACAATACAGTTTTTTAATACTTTTAAGATTTAAGGTACACTACAGATGCACATTCAGTACAATTAAGCACACTTCTTTTTCATAGGGTTACACATTCGTATACTGAGGGAAAGTGCTCAATTACGCAAGTGCAGTCGCACGTACTGAGGACAGTTTGTAGGAGACGTGTGATAGCAACTATAATCATTCTTTTCAGTTAATGACTCACGATATCAAGTGATTTTTATTACTTTTTATCTTTTCTGTCTTACTTAAAAAAGACAAGTCATCCTTAATGAAATAGAATGTCAAGTGTGGTCAGAAGCCTGCAAGGATGTGTTTTTCCTTTTTTTTTTCTTTTATAATTTCCTCTCAGACAGACTCCATTGGAAAGGGTCATAATACTTCATTTAAAGTGATGGAAGGTAAATGCTACATAAGGAGAGGACTTTAGTAGCCAAGTGAGACACGTGCATGCTCAATTTATATCTCAGCACCATAAATGCTGTGAGATATTTAATTGGGCTGCCACGCAGCAGAGAGAAGGGCAGGTTTTGAAATTCAGCAGCGATGCATTCACGTGTGTGTGTGTCTATAGCGGGCGCCAAGCTGAGATGTCTCATTAGGCATGTAAATTACTTTCTGGAGTTGTCTCTGTGTTTCTCTCTTTTTAAAACTTGCTTATCGCCTCTCGCACACATCAGGATGCATGTGATTGATTGCTTCAGCCTGGATTTCAAGGACTTTCGTCGCAGGTGTGAGGGCTGGCATGGCTGGCTGACCCCAACGGCCATTGATTAATGCTGTCTGACTGAGATTTGTACTTGCATGTGAAAAGAACAAAAAGAAATGTGTGCATTGTACACACTGATAGCGCATGTATTTATTTGCACATACTGCCTGCATTGCTTAAGCAACTTATTCATTAAGGAATTATGCAAATAAGGTAACGGTGCAAACACACCCCAAAAAGTACACTGGACGCAATTTGTACAATGCAATTTTTGTAATGGGTTGGTTCTGAGAACTAGGTTTGGAAAAACGCAGCAGACTTCTGCAATCTGGCATACTTTACTATGATCCAGAAACCTGAAACAACTCTTTAAAATGCTAAAAGTGTGTTCAGCCACATCATTCTGGATATATAACACTGTTCTTTATCATTCCATCATTGTTTGATGAATTACTGCTGCCATAATCACTGAAAATCTACACGTCCCTTTTGTGCCAAGTAAATAGCAGTAACATTTACCTGGCTCAACATTTGTGAATAAGGTGCCATTTATGATAGGACCAGTTTATCTGGAATGAAAATGACTTAATCTGCATTGTGCAGCAAAACTGATCTATATAATACCTGGAGAAAGTTCTCTATTCCCATTTATCTCAGTGGCAGTTTTTTTGGCTGCAACATGGTGCTCTGGAAATATACAATTTGAAATCTGACATATTTGCTTACTGTCAGAGTTCTACCACAGCAAGATCCACCAGCCACGCCCCCTGAAGACACACACACGTTCACTGTCACCTGATTACTAATTACTCACCTGGATCCAATCAGCTCCCCTATATATACCCGGACTGAATCATTCCTTGTTGTCTGATCTACTGATCACACCCCTGCATGCTCTTCCCGTGGACTCTATGGTTTCCTGGTTCCACAGTTGGATTTACTTACCGGAAAGCTGTACATCTCAGATAAGAACTATCACCTCAATACCTGCTTCAATATACTTACCAAACCTGTTAATAAACTTACCTTTTATCTTATACACTCACCTCCGTCTCTGCCTCCCTCTGTGCTGTGACACTCACAGGAATTACAAATGTGGTTGTAAGCCAATCACCTGAGACATAAATCATGTGACCGACTGCTTTTAGACCAGAGAATCTATGATGACTTGCTTATCACAAATAGCTCATTGTCTCACGAAATAAACAATCACAAAAAAAATTGCAACCTTGTGTAGCTAGAACTATAGCTCTGGACCTGTGGTTAGCTAACATGCACATTCTGTATCTTTAATGCTGTTTAAATATACGGGCCATTCTACAGAATTGGTGAAAACTGCTGTCCCACAACCCAAAAACCCTTCTAAAAAGCATTTCAGTATTCAAATCTTAAATGTTTGCAAAGAATGTATGTTTTAGTCCATTGGCTGAGACTGATTTTCACTACACCTCTACATTTATGATCAGGAAATATTTATGTGTCACTCGCTTTCATATCTACATGGTGAGTAGATAGGTCCTATCATTTTGAGATAAAAATGTTCAAAAGTATGAAAAAATCTGTGTGTAACTTTAAAGAACGTCTCCACCGAACACCATTTTTCCAAACATTTTTTTAGGAGTTATTCCATAACATTTAGATTTTATATGTGTACAGCAGTTCAGAACTGTGCTAGCTAACCATGTATTGATTAACATCTTTGAGCTAGGTTAAAAAGTATCTAAAATTCACTACCAAAACAGTAACGACTGAAATATTTGGTGAAGTTTCGGTAGTGACACTTTTTTTTTTTTTTTTGGATGTTATTCCATAAAACTGTCACTACTATAACTACTAAATATGTAATCATTGTTTTGGTAGTGACAAAAGGGAACACATAATCCTTTATTAGGAGGAAATCCAACAACATTTTAGTACAGTTATGCAATTTTTCTTTTTTGTAATTTAGTAGTTTTTAGTTGTGTTTTAGTATGTGGGTTAAAATTCTGTAACACTACCAAAACATTAGTGTCATTAACGGAAATGTGCTGTCATGACTGATGTTTTGTCAAAAAAAATATAAGTTTGAAATCAATATGATCACCTTTTTGCTTTTTACAAAGAAAAACGGGATTCAAAATACAACAAATATCATAAATCACACTTGAAGTATTGTTAAAATTGTAATTGTTATTGATTTACCTCTGAAAACATTTTAATAAAATAAAAAAAATAAAAATTCAAGGAATATGTAAGCAAAATCCTAATAGGTCAATATAACCCTTGTTATTAAATGATATATTATTGTGGTTCAGTAGTGACAAATTTGGGAAGAGGACAAACATTCCAAAACGTCTCTAGGTTACGTATGTAACCATGGTTCCCTGAGAAGGGAACGAGACACCGCGTCCCCTAGGGGTCGCTATTGGGGAAACGCTGCAGCGTGACTCGTGTCTGAAGAATGCATATAGAAAAACTCCATGAAATGGCCGGCGACAGCGTATGACGTCACCGCGGCGCGCACGTCGCTGCTGGTGCATCACTACCGGGCGACACAGTATAAAGAGTCGCCGAAGTAAACACACACCCGCTTCACTGTCTGAAGCTTCTCGTCCGAGGCATGGTAAAAAGCGTAGGGGACGTGGTGTCTCGTTCCCTTCTCAGGGAACCATGGTTACATACGTAACCTAGAGACGTTCCCTTCCGAGGGAACTCTCACCGCGTCCCCTAGGGGTCGCTATTGGGGAATGGTATACCCACGTCTCCATGCTGAGGGGAGTGCATAGTAGCGAGCACTAAGTGTAAATTCTGTGAAGAATTATCCCTATAGGACGAGGTGACAGCTGTCAGAACGTAACCTCCCCGGCCAAAGCCTGAACTGTTACTCACTTACCTGAATGGGTCAAAGGACCCAGAGCACAGCTCAGGTTGGAATCGGAGATTCCTTTGGAGGAACGGCTAAGATAATACTTAGACTTAACTAGAACAGGAACTGCCAGTACTACTGAGTCTAGTTCCCTCAGTGAACTGACTCAGAAATAGCGACTAACAGGCCTGTCCCAAGACAGAGACCATTCTAGCAGGGGTTATCCTCAGATAACGCACCCTGGATAACAGATGGTCAGGAGATATCTTAAGGTGATATAGAGTGAAGTTGGGCCCAGGGAGACCGGGGTTTTAAACCAACACAAAAAATGGGAACGAGGACTGCGTAACCCATACCGTATAGGATTTTAGAAAGAACCAAAAGCTTGGTGGGAACTTACCACTTATGTGGATTTTAGGAGGTGCACAAGGATTCCGTGCGCAATTACCACTATTGTGGAATTCAGAAAGTGCCCAGGGTTTAGCGTGGGACACTTACCCTAGTAAAATGGGATTTGGAGACTGTGTTTTCCCCCATTTTGGGGGTTCCAAATTAAAATAGGGGAGGACCCTCCCTGTATTAGAGAGGGTAGCAATGCTACACCCTATTCAGGACAGACAGTCCTCAAACTGCTAGTCAACTGATGAAATCATGGAGCTACTGACCATCATGATAGTGGACACAGACGGCGGACAGACCCCTAACCCCGACTTGCAGGGAGGAATATCCGTCCTTAAAAGGCTATACTCTGAAGGGACCCTTAGTGTGAAGGGGAGCATACTAATGCCAGTCCACATGGATGCTTACTAGGAGAAGGTGGTGCTCTAGTAGGACCCTTTCCGCAGAAAGGGGAGCAGCCAAAGTCATTTCAAGGTCCTGAAAAGGGGGAACTCCTAGTTAGTCATAAAGCCTGAAGGGGAGGTGACACTCGACCCGGAAGTCAGGCGCAGACAGGCTCCTAACCCTGGTTAACAGAGAGGAAAACCCGCCTGCCAGGAGGCAGCGCTCGGATTTCACCCTTCTTCAGAAGGGGAGCTTACTCCTCCTGCCAGGAGCAGCACTCTTAAGTGGAACCCTTTCTCAAAGGGGAGCAATCATACCTGACTCAGGATGCCTGATGACAGACTCTACCCAACCAAAGGGGAATTTGTCCATACGACAGTGATGCTACTGACGAACCTTGAATTAAGGTGAGCTGCTGTCATTGAAGAGCTCTGAGAGGACCCTTTCCGCGGAAAGGGGAGCTACTAAAGTTACTTCAAGTTCCTGAGAAGGGAGCTCCTGGATAATCATGGGGACAGACTCCAACCCTGAAGGCTAGGGAGGAACGCCCGTCCTGACGAGGGGCGCTCATTGGGGACCCTTTCCTCGGAAAGGGGAGAGCCCAGCTCGTGCGTGAGGCCTGAAGAGTGAGAATCAGCCTGGACAAGAAGGACAGGCCCCTAACCCAGATGAACCGGGAGGAGAACCTGGCTCTGTCAACGAGAAATAGTACTCTAAATAAACCCCTTCCGCAGAAAGGGGAGTACTACCTCGGTTAAATCGACCCTGCCCTCGGGCTAACAGGGGGATCGACAGACCCCAATCTAGGTGGACTTATGTTCCTGTCTCAATGGGACATAAATCCTCCGGAGCAGGAACTTATGAGGACAGACTCCTAACCCTGAAGGCCAGGGAGGAACGCCCATCCAGGCGAGGGGGCGCTCATTAGGGACCCTTCCCTTGGGAAGGGGAGAGCCCAGCTCGTGTGTGAGCCTGAAGAGTGAGAATCAGCCTGGACAAGAGGGACAGGCTCCTAACCCAGATGAACCGGGAGGAAAACCTGGCTTGTCAGCGAGAAGCGGTACTCTGAATAAACCCTTTCCGCGGAAAGGGGAGTACTACTTTAGTTACTGTAGAGAACTGAGAAATTGCTCCTTGGAGACAAAACTCAGGAGGTGCTGGAAAGAACCTTTGGCTGATAAGATCACTCCAAGATCTAAAGTCCGCAGAGAGAGTCTGGAAGAGGGATTCTCAGAAAAAGGCCTGCAAAGGACAATGTTAAACATGCCAAGGGCAATCCTAAGAAAGAAACTTAGGGAGCTTACCTTGAAGAGGACATAAGTCCTATGTCTAACATATGCTGAGAGGGTGGTTTACCGCATGACCTGTGGCGTGGATAGGACGAACACTGCCGTAACCATAATCCGTAGGATCAGAGGGGGAGCATCCGCCTTGGACTCGTCATGTTTTTCTCTGAGAAGCAAAAACACAACACACAGGCCTGAGACAGTATTAAGTTCCTTTTCTTTATTAAAAGAAAAAATGGATCGTACTCACCCATGAGTGACCTGCATTTAACTCAAACTTAAACAAAAACCTGTTTAAGGAGTTAAAATCCAGACCATCGGTAATGGAGTTTCTTATAGGACATAAGAACCGCTACGTGCAGAGGGCTCATGTTGTAGGACTCAGACCTGGGCCTTCATGGAGTGAAGGACTTAAAGGCAGTGATCTACTTAGTCCAAGTCACATAAATCCAGAAAGGCCAAAGAGCCTGGGAAAACTAACAGATCAGTAAAAGACCTCCGGTTAGTCCTCCTAAAAGCAGCCCAAACCGGCAGAGTGGGCTGTCTACTTAAACCCTAGCAGGGGAGACAGCACCATCTAGGCAAGAGCTTAAAAATAACTGTTTTTCTCTTTTTTAAAAACCCCCAAAGGGGAGTAATCAGTAAGCCAACACACAGACATCCGCAGATATTTATATGTGTAGGAGGGACTACCAGAGGTAAAAAACCGACCGAAAGCCTCAAGCCCTAAAGGAGGAAGAATTAACACACAGCTAGCCTGAGACAGCTGTAGTTAATAAGACTGTTCTGCCATAATCATGGTCGAACTAGTCTAGGAAAATCTCCCCCTTTTTATATATACACATATATATATATATATATATACACATACACGCATACATAACATGCATATACATACATTCATATTATGGCAGTAAATTAACTCCACAATCGCGACGCGCAGCCCATATTCGGCTCCCGCGGGAGCTAAACAAACTCCGCCCAGGCGCCAAAATTCCCTCAGGAATAAAACAAGCAAGGAGCCGCAGGCGACGCCGCGAATGCGTCTGTTAATGCCGCGAGAGGCAAACACACTCATGCAAAATGAGGAACAGAGAAACTCACCTCCCTCCTTTGCGACTGCGTTTTTGCGATAAGCCCATTAGTCCCTCGGGAGCTGGACGAGCTGTAATTTACCACACCCACGTAGCAGAGAGTCGTTGCAAGAGGGTATGAGAGCGTGCCCCTCGTTACAAACAAGCAATGAATGCACCGATTGCATTCTACTCTCTCAAGAGCTAATCTTGCTTGCGTTCTCCCCTCACAGCTCGGGCAGTGTGAAAGTGCGGGTATCAGATTACCACACACGTCACAAGCAGGCCTCCGGTGAGAGAATATGCACTCCTAGACAAAGAGAAGGCTGAAGACAGCAAAGAGGGTGTGTGTTTACTTCGGCGACTCTTTATACTGTGTCGCCCGGTAGTGACACACCAGCAGCGACGTGCGCGCCGCGGTGACGTCATACGCTGTCGCCGGCCATTTCATGGAGTTTTTCTATATGCATTCTTCAGACACGAGTCACGCTGCAGCGTTTCCCCAATAGCGACCCCTAGGGGACGCGGTGAGAGTTCCCTCGGAAGGGAACTTAATATTTCCAAAAATTAACTGCACAATTACTACATGTCTACCTTTTATTACTCAATTTGCATACAAAATGTGTGGACGTTTTCAACTCTTGACTTTAAACCAATTCTGTAGAATGGCCCATATACATTTCATTATATATATTTAGTATGTCAACAATCAGCCCTGGTTATTGAAGAGTGTGCATGTGCATAAATGCGTCAAGTAGTTCTCAGATGCCATGTTCATTACAGAAGCGTCTTGAAGAAATTACATTGTGGAGAAAGCCGCTGACTGAATGAACCGCTTGAACACAGGAGAAGATATATGCAAATTACATACTACAAATTAATGGGATTTTTTTCTATTGATGGCAGCAGACAGAAAAAAAAATAAGCAAATGTGTCACTTTAAAGACCCATCTCAAAAAACAACAACAACAAGGCACTGGTAAAAATTCTACTAATATTCATGTTGCTTATAAAAACTTTTAATACAGAGGTATTTTTAAATTGCCGTCAGTAGAGAAAGACCATCGACCAGCAGGGGCTGACTGGACTATGCTAAAAAGTCAGTGCTACACCTGGATGAAATACAATCAATGAAATGCCTCACACACAATGGCACTGTTTAGTGATTTCGCCCCCAGAAAGTTGAGCTGGAAACTCTGGGGTTCTTTTTGTGAGATGGGGCGTAGGAGGAAGCTGGTCTCGGGAAGCAATCCTGTCCACTGTGCACAGACAGAAGTGATTTAGATGGCAAAATCTTTAAGCTATTCTACTCACCGCCGCACAAGATCTCACACTCAAGCCAATAACGGCCCTGGAGGGGATGTGGATGGAGCCTGCTACTCTGTCTGACCCCACTGACCCACCAAATGAAAAAATAATAGAACAGAGGGCAGTTTTATGTATTTCATAAAGCCCTCCAGGGAATGTGTTTTTAAAAATCTCTCTGGGGCTCTAATGGATAATAGGGAGCTCTCCTGAACCCAGTATTCTCTCATAATATTAATATTGCAGTGTATGAAATGAAAAATGCCTATGTATTAAATGTGAACAGAAGGCCACTTTTTTTTGTGAATTGTTCTTTACGAGTATGCAGACAGGTGTACCTGTAGTTTGTCCTTCCTTGGGCTACTGTTTTGTTTGACAGCAGTGTGTTTAGAGTTGAGGAACGCTCTTGATTTTGTTTCCTGTTTGCTGGGCTGCTGGCCTTGGAGGGTACAGGCAGTGTAGCACAGGGATGTGGGCTTGCTAAAAAGAACTGCTGTCTCCTGCAATATATTTTGAGTGACAGGGGTCTTGTTTCATTGTTGTTTCTAAGCTCTCACACTTCCTGCAGCTGGGTTACATGATATTATAGGACTGGGTTTTGAGACAGAGTTCTGTTCCTCTAGGCCGACATGCTGAAAGCTGTATTGTCCGCGTCTTAGCATAAGAGCAGCTACCCTGCCAAAACTTTAGCTGCGTTCTGACTGACAGAGTGCCTTTGCAGTGTTCACTGTTCCCTACTCCCTAAGCACAGGATATTTCCCTATTTTACTTGACAAAATACAGTGCCTATAGAAAATCATCATACCGCCTTGAAATAGTTACTTTATGCACAGGCTATTTCCCTATTTTACTTGACAAAATACAGTGCCTATAGAAAATCATCATACCGCCTTGAAATAGTTACTTTATTTGTTATAAAGCCTGAAATTAAACTGCATTCCATATCACTTTTTCAGCTTTATTTACAATTTTGTCTTACAACATCAAACCAATGAACACAACAAAAACACAACAGTTCTGCAAATTAATAAAAAAAAATAGAATAATAGGATTGGAAAAGTCATCAGTGCCTTGATTTAATACTTCATAGAGCCACCTTTTGTTTTAATAACAGCAATCAGTCTTGTTTGATATCTCTGTACTAGCTTTGCACACCTTGATTGGGGATCATTTGCCCATTCTTCTTTGCAGAATTGCTCAAGTTCAGTCAAATTCGATGGTGAGCGGCAATGGACTGCTCTCTTCAAGTACATTCACAGATTTTCAATTTGGTTCAAGTCAGGGCTCAAAAATATTCACCTTCTTATCATTAAGCCATTCCATTGTTGTTTTGGCAGTATGTTTAGGGTCATTGTCTTCAGCTGTCTAGCAGAGGGACACAGGTTTTTCTCAAGAATTTGGATGTACTTGGCAGCATCCATTTTCCCTTCAATCCTGACCAATCACCCAGTCCCAGCTAAAGAGAAACACCCCACAACATAATACTGCCACCACCATGCTTTATAGTAGGTATGGTGTGTTTTGGGTGTTGTGCTGTGTTTGCTTTAGCCAAACATAGCGCTTGGATTTCATGCCAAAGAGATCAATTTTGGTCTCATCAGACTATAGCGCCTTTTGCCGGAAGGTATCAGACTTTCTGAATGTGTTTTTGAATAGCGCAAACAAGAAAGGCTTCTTTCGTGCCATCCTGCCATACAAGCCAGCTTTCTGTAAATCGTGGGAGAGAGTTGTCACATGCACAGACATACCAGACCCAGCCATAAAGCCTTGTAAGTCCTTCAAAGTTGCCCTTGGCCTCCTGGTAGCTCCTGGTAGCTCTATTTGCTCTTGGCTCTGTCATCCACTTCCGACGGATGGCCTGATCTAGGCAATGTGCTGGTAATGCAATATGCTTTCCACTTCTAAAGTAGTACTTTGAGAGATAGCTAAAGCCTTTAAAAATATTTCTGTAGTCTTCTCCTAACTTGTGCCTTTCTACAACTTTATCCCGGAGGTCAAAATTGTCAGACATCTTTGTTTGATTTTCTCTGCACGCTCGCTTTGTAAACACTGGGTCAGTACTTCAACCTTTCCAACGAGAATATGTAATGAGCAATGTCGTGGACATAGAGTGTGCAAGACAAGCATTTGTGGTTAAAAAGTATATACAGGTGCATCTTAATAAATTATGTTGTGGAAAAGTTCATATTTCAGTAATTCAACTCAAATTGTGAAACGTGTGTATTAAATAATTTCAATGCACATCGACAGAAGTAGTTTAAGTCTTTGGTTCTTTTAATTGTGATGATTTGGCTCACATTTAACAAAAACATGCCAATCAGCTAATCAACTCAAAAGACCTGCAAAGGTTTCCTGAGCCTTCAAAATGGTCTCTCAGTTTGGTTCACTAGGCTACACAATCATGAGGAAGACTGCTGATCTGACAGTTGTCCAGAAGACAATCATTGACACCGTTCACAAAGAGGGTAAGCCACAAACATTCATTGCTGATTCAAAGAAGCTGGCTGTTCACAGAGTGCTGTATCCAAGCATGTTAACAGAAAGTTGAGTGGAAGGAAAAAGTGTGGAAGAAAAAGATGCACAACCAACGAGAGAACCGCAGCCTGTAGAGGCATGTCAAGCAAAATCCATTCGAGAATTTGGGTGAACTTCACAAGGAATGAAGTGAAGCTGGGGTCAAGGCATCAAGAGCCACCACACAAACGTGTCAAGGAATTTGGCTACAGTTGTCGTATTACTCTTGTTAAGCCACTCCTGAACCACAGACAACGTCAGAGGTGTCTTACCTGGGCTAAGGAGAAGAAAAAATGGACTGTAGCCCAGTGGTCCAAAGTCCTCTTTTCAGATGAGAGCAAGTTTTGTATTTCATTTGGAAACCAAGGTCCTAGAGTCTGGAGGAAGGGTGGAGAAGCTAATAGCCATGCTTCCTTCTGCTGACCAGCTTTTTAAAGATGCTGATTTCATTTTCCAGCAGGATTTGGCACCTGCCCACGCTGCCAAAAGCACCAAAAGTTGGTTAAATGACCATGGTGTTGGTGTGCTTGACTGGCCAGCAAACTTACCAGACCTGACCCCCATAGAGAATCTATGAGGTATTGTCAAAAGGAAGGAAAATGAGACCAAAAAATGCAGATGAGCTGAAGGCCACTGTCAAAGAATCCTGGGCTTCCATATCACCTCAGCAGTGCCACAGACTGATCACCTCCATGCCACGCCGAATTGAGGCAGTAATTAAAGCATAAGGAGCCCCTACCAAGTATTGAGTACATATACAGTAAATTAACATACTT
>NC_133384.1:4306570-4424180 GCF_049309525.1 Garra rufa | reverse complement strand
CATTTCAGTTTATATGATCATATTTATTAAAATCATGAATATATGCTACTTTATTGTGACGTTTCCTATCCCACTCGTACCCCTACCCAAGCTGGACCTGCTAATCAGTGAAGGCATTCAATTATAGGCCTATTAAATTCCTTTATTGAATTTCTTTCAATTGTAATTCAGTAAATGACATGTTCTATCCTTCCAGTTCAAATTCCTGAAAATTCCTGTTTTTTGGTTGTTGTTTTTTTTTTTCAAACTCATTAATTAAAAGGTAAGTTCACCCAAAAATGAAAATTTGTCCATTATTTACTCACCCTCCAGGAATCCTAGGTGTATATGACTTCTTTCAGATGAATTCAATTAAAGTTATATATATATATATATATATATATATATATATATATATATATATATATATGTATATAAACATTTGTTTACAGGAGCAAAGGAAGCAAAGTGTCCTTACTTTAGCAAAGGAAAACAAAACAACCGAATTAGAAGTACAAAACAACCGAATTAGAAGTACAAAACAAGGATTTGTAAAGAAAATGTTGGAGGATTTCGATATAAGCCAAGAGGAGACCCTTTTTCTCCTCTTGGCTTATATCGAAATCCTCCAACATTTTCTTTACAAATCCTTGTTTTGTACTTCTAATTCGGTTGTTTTGTTTTGTTCTCTCCACTGTGCATCTGCGTTTGTCACTTTTGAGTGGCGCATGCACAACACCGATGTCACGATTTGAGCCTCCGTCGTCCTGTCATCACAAACTCTTGCACTACACATCATGGACTTCATCCCCCACAAGCCACTGCACCAATCACTGCTCACACCTGCTCCTCGTGACCCACTGCACTGATTGCTGCACACATCTGTTCCTCATCACACTGACTGCTTATAAGCTTCTCACACACACAGCCACTTTGCGAAGTCTTGTATTGCCCCAGCTACATTCTGAGCGTTTCTTCCCGTGTTTGATTTCCTGTGTTTTGATTCCTGGACTCCCTCTTGTGTGTGATTCTCGCTGCCTGCCCCAACCTTTTTGCCTGTGTTTGACTACGATTTCTGCCTGCCCCTGTGTTTGTTTGCCTGTATTAATAAATGCTGCAAATGGATCCGCTCGTCTCCGACCATCCCTGTGACAGAAGACTTCGCCACTACAAGGATCCAGCAGCTAGTATGGTGTCATCCGGTTCCAACACGAATTCTACGGTACAAATCATGCGTCTCAAACAAGGTGAGCGGTCTGTTGAGGAGTATGCAATGGACTTTATCGAATTGGCTAATCAGTCTACTATGGATGAGGCATGCCTGATGATTTTCTTCCGTGGAGGACTCTTAGAGCCATTTGCTTCCCTCATGCCCATGATCTAACCTAACTGGACTTTACAATATTTCATTGACATTGCTCTGCAAATGAGTGGCTCTCCTTTTACTGTGGGAATTCAAGAAGACAACAATGTTCCCACAGTAAACTCCAGCTCAGAGCCACTACACAAGATGGCCGCCCTTCCAGAGCCATTGCACAAGATGGCTGCCCTTCCAGAGTCTGTTCTCGAGATGGCCACCCTCCCAGAGCCATTGCACAAGATGGCTGCCCATCCAGAGTCTCCGCTGGTTCCGTCCAGCCGTCCAGAGTCTCCGCTGGTTCCGCCCGGCCGTCCAGAGTCTCCGCTGGTTCCGCCCGGCCTCCCAGAGTCTCCGCTGGTTCCGCCCGGTCTCCCAGAGTCTCCGCTGGTTCCGCCCGGCCTCCCAGAGTCTCCGCTGGTTCCGCCCGGCCTCCCAGAGTCTCCGCTGGTTCCGCCCAGCCTTCCAGAGCCTCCGCTGGTTCCGCCCAGCCTTCCAGAGCCTCCGCTGGTTCCGCCCAGCCGTCCAGAACCTCCGCTGGTTCCGTCCAGTCGTCCAGAGCCTATGCTGGTTCCGCCCAGCCTTCCTGAGATTTCTGTCTGCCCTGTTCTGGCCACGGAGGCCATGTATGGACTGTCTAATTTCCCACCCACCCTCCCTACTGCCCCAGTCCCACCACCTCTGTCTCCTGACAGTCCCTCGGCTCACCTTCAACCCACCTTCGGTGCAGAGGACTTGCCGTGGGTCTGCCAGTCTCCATCGGTGTCCTGGCTGGAGGATCCCTCACCATCGCCTCCAGCCTCAGAGTCCTGGACTCCGCCTCGGCCCTCCGACCCTGCGGCTCCACCCCGGCTCTCTGCTCCCTCATCTCTGCTGTCGGCCATCTGTCCACCAGCTCCACCGGGCTCCATCGTCCCTCCGGCTCCGCCCTGGTCGGTCGTCGCCCTACCTTCGCCTCTGGACTCTACTCCTCCGGCTACGCCTCGTCGCTCCGTCCTACCGGCTCTGTGGACCTCCTCCCTCCCGCGGGCACAGCCTCGGTCCTCTGTCGCTCCGGCTCTGCCATGTACCTCCGGACCTCCATCTCCGCCTTGGTCGCCAGAGCCTTGGGTTCCGCCTTGGCCCTCCGGATCCTCGGTGTCGCCCATGACCTTCGACTCTCCGGTTCCGCCTCGGGCTCCACCGGCTCCACCTCCGTCGGTCGGCCCCATGGAGGAGCCAACCCTTCCTCCACCATGGCTTCTCTCTCCGTCGGCTCCGCCTCAGTCTCCTGGTTCTCCACCTGCACATGGACCGGGGCCTCCATTCATGCCTCTGTGCCATGCCCACTCCATCACTCTCCCGAACAGGTATTTGAAGCGTCTGGAAGCCGCTCTTAGGTGGGGGGCTCTGTCACGATTTGAGCCTCCGTCGTCCTGTCATCACAAACTCTTGCACTACACATCATGGACTTCATCCCCCACAAGCCACTGCACCAATCACTGCTCACACCTGCTCCTCGTGACCCACTGCACTGATTGCTGCACACATCTGTTCCTCATCACACTGACTGCTTATAAGCTTCTCACACACACAGCCACTTTGCGAAGTCTTGTATTGCCCCGGCTACATTCTGAGCGTTTCTTCCCGTGTTTGATTTCCTGTGTTTTGATTCCTGGACTCCCTCTTGTGTGTGATTCTCGCTGCCTGCCCAGACCTTTTTGCCTGTGTTTGACTACGATTTCTGCCTGCCCCTGTGTTTGTTTGCCTGTATTAATAAATGCTGCAAATGGATCCGCTCGTCTCCGACCGTCCCTGTGACAACCGACAGTTTACGCAAGCTAGATTAAAGTGATTTTTATGTTTTAAATATGGATATTTTTCTTACAAAAATGCATCGATTCACTTCATGAGGCCTTTATTTACCCTCTGGAGCCATGTGAAACACTTTTTATTATGGATGGTTTCCTCTCAACAGTCCACTTTATTGGACTGTTGAGAGGAAACACCCGTTCATTGCCATTATAAAGCTTGGGAGAGCCAGAACAATTTTTAATATAACTCTAATTGGATTCATCTGAAAGAAGGAAGTCATATACACCTTGGGTACCTGGAGGGTGAGTAAATAATGGACTAATTTTCATTTTTTTTTCATTCTCTGATATAAAAAAAAAAACATTACTGTATACACTAAGTGTGATGTCCAGTACCAGTGGCGGACTGGCCGTCTGGACGTTCTGGAGAATGCCAGAACGGCCGCTGCAGCAGGACGGCCGTCGGCCTCTGTGCAGCCGTCACAGTTTTTTTTCTTGCTTATAATTTACTGTTGTTCCATGTCAAGACCGATAGGTGGCAACAATGTGCCTACAAGCCCATAGATGCGCAAGCTCACTCGTCAATGCTTGTCACTCTCACGACTCAACCGTTTACAAGTGCAGATAGGAGAAAGAACATGGATACTGCAGGTGTTGGTAATACGAAAAAAAGGAAAGAAACGGGTGGGGCTGAGAAGGTGAGGGAAAAAAACACGATATAAACATGCCGCAGCATTAACATGAAGGCAGAAGAAATATTTAATAAGTAATTAAACCGTTTTTGTGCACACTACAAAAACTCCATCTAATCAAGTCAAAAAATCTTGTTTCCAGCTAAAAAGTATTTTTAACCTTGTTACTTATATACTAAGCAAGAGTAGAAGGTGTTAGATTATTAATCTTATATTGAGTATATATGCCTTATTTTTTAGAATTCTTACCAAGTGTGATTTGTCTTGTTTCATTGGCAGATTATTTCACTTAATTTAAGAAGTTTTTGACTAAAATCAAGTATTTTAAGGGTTAGGTTAGTCGAAAGCTTCTTAAATTAAGTGAAACAATCTGCCAATGTAATAAGACAAATCGCATTTGCTAAGAATTCTCTAAATAAGACAAATATACTCAAAATAAGATTAATAATATAACATCTTCTGCTCTTGCTTAGTATATGTCTCAAAAAAAGGTCAAAAATACTTTTTAGCTGGAAACAAGATTTTTTGATTTGGTTAGATGAACAGTTTTTGCAGTGCCGTATTTTTTTGCACAAATTAAGAGATTAGTAAGTAATAAATATAGTTTAAGATTGCATGGAATAGATGATGTAATACATAAACCCCGTTTTTTTTACCTGCATATTTTTCAGCAGAGAGACATTAAAAGAGTGCTGTTTATTTCTGTGAGTATTCTACACTATGCTTTTAACACATCTTTTAGTCAACATCAGAGATAATGCTATAATTTAGAAGGTAAAACATCATGGGTTAAGATTTAAGTATTTTGAGACCCGTGTCTGTTGCTGATTAGTTTTCACACACATCTGTTGTTGTGGGCTGAGCCGAGTCAAAGTCCAGGGCTGTTTTTTAGTCCCAGTCCGCCACTGTCCAGTACTATGCTGGCACTTGTGTTTCCTACCATGCACTGCAATATAAACAAATTATGTTTTGTTCTAATTGTTTTCTGGTTTACAGTGCTGTTCTTGTCACTTTAAGCTACTTAGTTTTTTTAGTAGTGTTCAGAGTTCATTTTTATCTAAAATTATGCATGTTTTTTGTTCACGGTTGTTGACTTTTGCATGTCAAAGTTGACAGCCTTAGTTGACAACTCATGCCAAAACATGAATGCAGAGGCTTCTAGCTACTTGGTTTTGAATTTGTGCATCAATGTGTTCTGAAATATGTCACAGTGCACTTTCAAAGACTGGCCTAGCATTTGAGACTGTTTACTTGCTTTCTAAAATCTGTAAATGTAAATGTCTACAAAAGACTCCAACCACACTTGTAAATACCATATTAAAGGAGTAGTCCACTTCCAGAATAAAAAAAAAAATGAGATGTACTCACCCCCTTGTCATCCAAGATGTTCATGTCTTTCTTTCTTCAGTCGTAAAGAAATTATGTTTTTAGAT
Organism: Garra rufa; assembly: GCF_049309525.1. Classification (NCBI taxonomy): domain Eukaryota; kingdom Metazoa; phylum Chordata; class Actinopteri; order Cypriniformes; family Cyprinidae; genus Garra; species Garra rufa. The sequence goes on along the minus strand of NC_133384.1, from coordinate 4,418,926 downwards.
GAAAACATTTCAGGACTTTTTCACCATATAATGGACTTCTATGGTGCCCTCAAGTTTTAACTTCCGAAATGCAGCTCTAAATGATCCCTCTAAAGGGTGTTACTGTATCTAGCGAAACAATCAGTTATTTTCTAAAAAAAAAAAAAAAAAATTACAATTGATATACATTTTAATCAAACGCTTGTCTTGTCTAGCTCTGCGTGAACTCCATGCATTCCTGTTCATGACAGTTAGGGTCTGTCGAAAAACTCCCATCTCATTTTCACCTCCAACTTCAAAATCATCCTACATCACTGTTTTACCTGTTTTTGTAAAGGGCGTTTGACCTTCTTTGCTTGTTTACTTTATAAACACTTGGTTGGTACTTCTGCAGCGATGTAGAAAGATGTTGGAGGAGAAAATAAGATGGAAGTTTTTTGACATACCCTAACTGTCATGAACTGGAATACACAGAGTTCACACAGAGCTAGACAAGATGAGCATTTGAAGTTTAAAAGTAACTGATCGTTTCACTAGATAAGAGCCCTCTGAAGCTGCATTTAAACTGCATTTTGGAAGTTCAAACTCAGGGGCACCATAGAAGTTCATTATATGGAAAGAAATCCTCAATTGTTTTCGTCAAAAAACTATTTCTTTACAACTAAAGAAAAAAGGTACGAACATCTTGGATGACAAGTACATTATCTGTAAATTTTTGTTCTGGAAGTGAACTACTCCTTTAATACAACATTCTTAAGTATCAATGAAACATCATTGAAACAGTATCAATATATAACAGTATCAGCACCGCCATAGCGGAGAAAGGTTTAGTGCAAAAAGAAAGATAGAAAAGTCTTGGTCCAAGAAACAAAAACCTTTCATGTCTGTTAAACTCTTGTCTAATGTTCCCTACTGCACTGGATATCCACATAAGCTTTAGCAGAATTGTTTGATTAATGCAAATGGCATAGTTGAAAACAATGATACCGTTTAATGTGTCCTTAAAGATATTGGGTGCACAGCTGTGATATTGAGTGCAATCCGCATGGTGATTATCCGTAATGGATTAATTATTAACGTGCATTATGGACGTTGAGTAATGCTATTTCAAATGGTGAAATCCACATGTTGAAATTCTTACTGTGACGATACAGTAGTTTTAATGAGGATTAAGTGCCGTGTGGGTTGAGCGTGAGCTCCTTGGTCTCAGCCCATACGGCTTTCTAATTAGAGGCCCGGTGGACTTAACCCTGTCTCATCAGCCCACTCAGATGAGGGTCTCTATTAATTGGCTCTGGCGAGTTGTCATGGATCTTCATTTCGCCATGCCTTCTTCAACCAGTATGGGGTCTGAGAAACATATTTCAGTTGTGCAAATATTGACCCTTAAGACCCAACATACTTCAAGTACCAGCAGCTTCCAGTGTTGATTACCCGCATGATCCACTATGATTGCCTCCGTATTCTCAATTTCACCTCTTTTTTTTTTTTTTTTTTTCAGGCATCATTGCTTTACACTTGGGATGTCCTTATTTTTCCTTTATTCATTTTCTTGCATTTTCTGTTGTTGGACTATACTGTTGTTGTGGTTGTTAATAAAAGTTATTTCAGCCAAAAAATAAAATTCTGTCATTAATTGCTCACCCTCATGTCATTCCAAAGACCTCAAGACATAGACAGCAACACAACTAACACACTCAAAGCCTAGAAAGGTAGTAAGGACATTGTTAAAATAGTCCATGTGACATGGAATTGCAGGAATTGACCATATGCACAGATTACTTTCTTGTTTTAGACAAGCCATCTAAGTCATTCCCGGTCAACTGTACTATGCCGTAATAGGAGTGTACTTTGCTCGTTTTCTCTACAAAATCCATTCACAATCGAAGAAAAGTTTTGTTTGTCTAAGAGGACCAAACGTCCATGTATACCGTTTCAAGAATGACAAACACAAGTTTAAAAAATATGCGAGTAAATCAGCTGAATATGCACGAGTCATTGCTATGATTGACAGTAATAACCGGACAACACATCTGACAAGCTGATGTCAAAAAAAGAGCTGTGCATTAAATGATTCAGACTAAATTCAGAGTAACAAAACTACAGCAGTAAAAAGTTTGTGTTGGTTAAATATAGGCTATGTAATAGCTTTTACAGTTCAAGATGAAGCTTTAAATATGTAGGGGTTGAAATGGCAGCTGCAGCCAGTGATTGATCCTCTGCTGCCATCTTCTGGTTATAAAGGTAATCTCATGTTATTTTCATCTTAAAAAGACATTGTTTTCCGTGAAAAGATATTTGTGATGTGAATTTTATTGCACAGAGTTAAAAATAATAAAGGTTTTAAAATATTACAATATTTTAAAAATGTGTTCATGACTATGAAGGCAAGTTACCGATTAATATGAATACGATTAAGATGTCCTTGAAGAAAAGTATCGCCAGCTAGCTAACGTTAGCCTAAACACGTTATGATAGTGTTTAGCTGTCAACATTTAAATGTAGGCTACAACTATGTAGGTACTCTCCTGGGATTAACAGGCTCGGCATTTAAATTATATGTTGTTAAATAATATGAAACTGAATGTTTATGCCGATATCATTATTTACAGTGTTGCAATTATTATTTTTCTCAGTTTCTGATAAGAATGAGGTAGTGGAGGAGTCTCAAGAGTGTTCACCTATATATAGCACATATAAAATGAGCTTCAGCGCACGTTTACAAGCTGGCTTATCATTATGCGGAAGTTCTAAAGAACGCTCCGTGCATAAGGTCAATTGATCATATACTGTAGATCTTTCAGGTGTGAATGTGGTTTTAGAACATGATTTTTTATAAGAAAAGTAGAAAGCTGCAGCATATGCATAGCCTTTGTGCAGAAGAAATTGAACTGTGAAAAAGTGCCATGATTTACTAAGTCTGATTGAGACTGTATGAAATTTGATATTTGGTCTTTCTTTGGTCTTTTTAAGGCTGTACCAAAAAGCCCAAATGCACGCTTTCCCATATTGAACGGTCTTTCTTTCTCTGTCGCTTTCAATCTATTTCTCTCTCGCTCGTTCTCCCTCTTTGTAAGATAGAGGAATTGATGGGGGCCGGAAGCCAAAGCATGTAGAGCAGTTAGAAGTACTCATCTTTGACAGGGAATGGAGGTGAGTTTCCCGACCCATTCAGCTCTCACTGTGCAGACAAATCAGAAAGATCAAGAAGGGTGAGGAACATGTAAGCTTTTCCCCGGCTGGCGCACGCTTTGCCTCCGGATGTGCGGTGATCCCCCGCCGACACGGCAAGTTACTAAACCACACAATTGACCTGGGCTTATAGATGTAAGAATGCCAGATTTGTCAGTCTTTGATGTGCGTAGACACCATCTCATACAGACATTTTCCTATTCATTTTGCAGATAAGAATAACCGAGAGTAGGTGATATTTATTCCAAAAGTTTATTCCAAAGTTGGCTGTGGAATAAGGATCTGATTATGGTCTCGGTATACTGTCTGATAGTGTGGATTTATGGTAATGATGTGTGGTTTTTATACATTCTGTCTCCTTTGGAGAAAAGCTTAACATATAAAAGCCAGCAGTCAATAAACTTAATGTGTAAAATAAAAAAACAAGCCTTATTTCTGACATCAAAACTGCATTTAGTTGCAGCTCTGTGCTACGTCACCTGACTATTAGAGTGCAAATGTTTTAATGAAGCATCCAGCATTTTTGATCAGGTTTCAACTGTACATTTTACTGTTTTATGAGCCTTTTTTAGACATAGTGGATGTCTGTAGTGCTTCATTAGTGCCTCTGACATCCAGAGGGAAATTAGAAGAAGAAGAAGGAGATGATTGATCGGAGCTGCTACCCTGATGTTTATCTTTTTTACTGGCTCATTGCATTTGTCTCCGCCTGCCACCCCCTTGATCAATAATGTAAATTCCCAGCAATAACTGAGGCTGATTAATATTGAGAGCAGAAGTCTTAACTCACGGCGCGAGAGCCATTAGGAACGCACGGGAGCATATCCACATACACAGGCACATCTTTATCTGACCTCACGCTAAACATCTGATTGATACACCCCCTTACAATAGAGCACTGTGCCGCCACGCAAATGTTATTAGCTGTGCCACAAATGAAATATTACTCATAAGAGTCTCTAATACAATCATTTCAGATCACAACCTTGAATAAATGGACGCATTTATGCTCGGTTCCATTCAGTGTCAGATCTGGGATATTCTTGCTTCATCTTTAACTTACTAGCGCTTCATTGACTTACGTTTGTAAAATGGCATAACATGGCAACTCTGTTAGCTTTATATTGACTCTTAGCTTTTTTTGTCTACTAGCAAATAATCCCTGCAACACAGATTTCACAGTTATAGTTAACTTTGTACATTCTACTAACTATAAACAGTGCTAGTAAATGATTGCATCTAATCTGGATTACGTAATCAGATTTAAAAACCTGATTACTCGTAACTGGATTATATTACATTTTAAAATGTAAACAATCAGATTACAGTTACTTTTTTATAGATTGCATGATTATATGTGTTTCATTAAATAGCAGTAAATATAAACAATATAACAAAAAAAACAAATAATACAATTGAAAAAAAAAATCTGTTTTCTTTTTTATGTAATGCAGGTATTCTCAAATGTTTTGTTAGCCAAATACCTTTGACATAAAATATTTCCTTGAAATATCCCTGAGGAAGTTAATATTTCAATAATATAACAAGACATTTGCATGTTCACAGTTCTTGGATGACACACAGGTAAACAACAATTTTTACTGTTTAATTTTAATTGATTTTGTTATAAAAATCATTTATTTTTTGAATTGACTGAATTAATTATTAGCTTTTGATCAACTCACAAACCCACTGCATTTCTTACATTAACCTCCGTTTGGGAAAACCTGGTGAAATTTTATATTTAATGGACTTCATGATGTTGATATTGTTACGGAAGCAGACCAGACGAGAAAGGTAAGTGCAAATGTCAACAGGTTTATTTACAGCAGAGCAAGTTGAAGAGGATAGCGTGCAAAACCGGGTAAGTATAACAGTCCAATATGTAATTCTTGAGATGCAGACAGATCGGATGCTGATAGATGCTTTTCCTTTTCCAGGAACGACGGGAGGAGAACTTCAGAAGACTCACACATACACCGCTGGAGTTCGGTAGACAGACTTATGGCTGACACACCGCTGGCTGGAGACAGAGACTTGACTTTAAACTGGAACAGAACGAGAATACAGGTAAGTATCAGAAGGTAAGTATCAAGGTAGATTTGGTTAGAGGATTGTGACCACAATAGTGAAGCACAATGAGTCCGCTTCGTGCAAACGAGCCCGGACCCAGAGTGGTGTGTGGTGAGGGCTCTTGTAGTGCTTCGGTGATTGCGTGCAGGTGCGTGGCTGATTGACTCCAGGTGACAGTGATCGGTGATTGATTGCTGGCTGAACCTGGCTAATCCGTAACATATCGCCCCCCTCCCGGAAAGGCGCGTCCTCGCGCCTAAACGGATACAACAGAGGAGGGAGGGTGGGGGTTCAGGTGGCGGGTATGCGGCAGGAGAAGACCAGATAAACGTCCAGAGCCAGAGGAGCCGGATGGCGGTCCAGAGCCCAGCCAGGATGACGCCCCAGGGCGGAGTCGAGGGAGGGAGGAGCCATGGTGGAGAGCTGACCAACGACACCCTGGGGCCGAGCGACGGAGATGAAGCTTCTGGTAGCAGTGAGCCAGGTGCGGCCGAGCAGACGGAGAGCCAGGGTGACACTGAGGGTCTGGAGGGCCAAGGTGACACAGAAGGCTCAGGTGACCGAGGCAGAGCTGGGGCTCCGGAAGACCGCAGTGACACCGGAGCAACAGAGGACATAGGCGGAGCTGGAGGGAAGGAGGAGCCTGACAGAGCCGGAGGGACGGAATGACGAGGTGAAGCCGGAGGAATGGAGTCCCGAGGCGACGGAAGGTCGACGACTGACCAAGGCGGAGCAGGAGAGACGAGGGAGCCCGGTGGAGCTGGTAGGATGACGGGCCACAGTGGAGATGAGGGAGCCAGGAGCCAAGGCGGAGCCGAAGGGTCGGAGGACCGAGGTGGAGTCCAAGACTCGGAGGATGTAGGCCGGGACTGGGGAACGACACGCCTTGGCAGAGCTGAAGCCTGGATGTCCCACGATGGAACCACACTCCTAGGTGGCGCTGCCTGAGGGTGAGCTGTGGGACAGACAGGCGGCAGCAGAGACAGGGCTGGAGGACTGGCTGGCTTGCGTGGAGGCGGGAGAGGGAGGCTGGGTGGGAACTTCGGAGACCTTGGAGAAATTGACGGAACCAGTGGAGATTCTGGAGAACTGGACGAGCCCGGCGAAGACTCTGGACGACTGGGCGGAACCATCGGAGACTCTGGAAGACTGGCGGAGATTCTGGACGGCTGGACGGAATCAGCGAGGACTCAGGACGGCTGGGCGGAACCAGCGGGGACTCAGGACGGCTGGGCGGAACCAGCGGGGACTCAGGAGGGTTGGAAATAATCTCGCCAAACCAGTCAATTAAATCCATTTCAAATATCTCCAATAGATCATCATAGTATCCACCACAGCGCAGTTGCAACTCACCCTCAGGGTTAGGAGTGTGGGCGGGGCTTCCCTCTAAGCCCTCGATCTCCACGAGAACTCCCACGGTGACGCACATCGTAGCCGGCTCACACACCTGGTCAGTCGCGATGTCCTCTGTCGCTTTAAATGCGGCAGATCTTGGCGTTGCGGCTGCGGCGGGCTCTGGCTGGTGCTCCGTGCTGCAGGGTGATAACAGCTGGCTGGGCTCTGGATCGGGGTTGCACATATTGCTCTGCTGACGCTGTATTAGTCCGGGCTTCTGTTACGGAAGCAGACCAGACGAGAAAGGTAAGTGCAAATGTCAACAGGTTTATTTACAGCAGAGCAAGTTGAAGAGGATCGCGTGCAAAACCGGGTAAGTATAACAGTCCAATATGTAATTCTTGAGATGCAGACAGATCGGATGCTGATAGATGCTTTTCCTTTTCCAGGAACGACGGGAGGAGAACTTCAGAAGACTCACACATACACATGACTTGACTTTAAACTGGAACAGAACGAGAATACAGGTAAGTATCAGAAGGTAAGTATCAAGGTAGATTTGGTTAGAGGATTGTGACCACAATAGTGAAGCACAATGAGTCTGCTTCGTGCAAACGAGCCCGGACCCAGAGTGGTGTGTGGTGAGGGCTCTTGTAGTGCTTCGGTGATTGCGTGCAGGTGCGTGTCTGATTGACTCCAGGTGACGGTGATCGGTGATTGATTGCTGGCTGAACCTGGCTAATCCGTAACAGATATCAAATAATGGAATATTTATCAGAATTGAGAAATATAATTACGAGTTATAAAATCAGAATTGCTAGATTTAATTGCGGTATATAAACTTACAATTCAGACTTTTTTCTCACAATTGCGATTCTGACTTTTTTTCCTCAGAATTGTAAGATATAAAGTCACAACTGCAAGTTATAAAGTCCAGTTCTGAAGAGGAAAAAAAAGGTTTAAATCTCACAATTCTGACTTAACTCACAATTGTGAGTTTATATAACACAATTCTAACTTAATTTCTCAGAATTGTGAGTTTATATCACACAATTGCGACTTTATTTCTCAGAATTGCGAGTTTATATCACACAATTGCGACTTTATTTCTCAGAATTGCGAGTTTATATGACACAATTGTGACTTTATTTCCCCGAATTGCAAGTTTATATCACACAATTGTGACTTTATTTCTCAGAATTGCAAGATTATATCTCAGCATTCTGACTTTATAAATTGCAATTGCGAGTTAATATCACGCAATTGTGACTTTATTTCTCAGAATTGCAAGATTATATCTCAGCATTCTGACTTAATTTCTCAGAATTGCGAATTTATATCTCGGCATTCTGACATTATAACTCGTAATTGCGAGTTTATATCATGCAGTTATGACTTTATAACTCGTAATTGCGAGTTTATATCACGCAATTCTGATTTTATTTCTCAGAATTGCAAGTTTATATCTCACAATTCTGAGGTTTTTTTTTTTTCTCAGAACCGTGAGATATAAACGCACAATTGCGAGTTATAAAATCAGAATTGCTAGATATAAAGTGAAAATTTTGGGATATAAACTCACAATTCTGACTTTTTTCTTGCAATTGCGACTTTGTATCTTGCAATTTAGGCTTTTTTTTCCTCAGAATTGTGAGATATAAAGTCACAGTTGTGAGTTATAAAGTCCTCACAATTGTGAGTTTATACCACACAATTCTAACTTCATTTTTCAGAATTGTGAGTTTATATCTTGAAATTCTGACTTTATAACTCGCAATTGTGAGTTTATATCACGCAATTGTGACTTCATTTCTCAGAATTGTGAGTTTATATCTCAGAATTCTGACTTTATAACTTGTAATTGTAAGTTTTTATCATGCAATACCGACATTTTTTCTCAGAATTGCAAGTTTATACCATACAATTACGACTTTATTTCTCAGAATTGCGAGTTTATATCACACAATTGTGACTTTATTTCTCAGAATTGTTAGTTGCGACTTTATTTTGCAGAATTGTGAGTTTATATTTAACAAGTCTGACTTTATAACACACAATTCTGACTTAATTTCTCAGAATTGCGAGTTTAAATCTCGGAATTCTGACTTTCTAACTTTTTTTTTTTTTTTTCAGTGGCGAGGTCTACTAATACTCTAATGGCTGGTAGTTGACATGCAGATGCAAAGTTACTGCAGAATGTCTAAAGTGGACTATCAGAATAAAGTTGTCAACAAAGATTCAAGTTGGGAAGTATGTCTGAAGGAAACCCTGTGGACTTGTTTACGTTCATATCTACCAGACACTGATGAGATGTATTCATTCTTTCTAAACCATTAAAAAAAGCAAAATAATGGAACAGAATCAAGATATGTTTTTTTATGAACTATTTATATTAAAATCTACATTAGCAAGTTAACTCTCAAGTTCGACCATCCTGACCCTTCCCTAGTTGAAAGCTGTAAATGCAGACTTTCTGACTTGAACTGAATACAGCATTAGCAACTGAAAACTTTGACCCTTCGTTTCTGCAAATCATTTCTCGTTTCCATTTCTTCTCTCAGTTTCTTTGCGGCTCAGTTGCTGGGCAGAGATGAGAAGAAAGATCCAGAAGAACCTAGTTTCAACCCATAACCCCGAGTTCTGCTCTCTGAAAAAGCTTTTAGTCTAATTTATTCCCTCATCTCAACATCATCTCAACTTCAACTTTAATACCTCAAATTAATGTCCCTCAGAGAAATTACTAGAAATACATTTACTGCTGATCAATGACCCAGACGACTCTTTTTTTCTCCCCATGGTATAATTAACAGCTCATTTTTAAGTATATTGTTATATTATAAAAGCATTTTTTACGAAAGTTCTGATTTAAAAAAGTGATTGGATAAGTCATGTGTGAAGCCTTTTAAAATATTTTTGGCTGATATTCGCACACCTGTGACTGTAATTACCACATTAATTACATTATGTGACAGACAAATTGTTAATTGTTATTATATTATATCATATTATATTACATTATATCGTGTGCTCTTTCTGTCAAATGATGTACTGTATACAAAGCAATATGAATTCATCTTGGCTTAAAAAATGTTTGGAATAATTCCTGGTATAGAACTACACTACCAAAAGTGATCCAGCAATCAGAGATTGCTTTTTCCAAAATTGTTTTGAGCTCTTCAGTGGCTTCACTTGGAAATGTAAAAAAATGAGACAAAGGCCATTTCCTAATAATTTCCTCCAAGAGCCTGAAAGCAGATGGTCTGTCATGTAATTTGTTTGTGAAGGGAAATCATGGATAGATTGTCGCGATTAGCAGTCTGTGTGACATGACTGAATGTTTTCCCCTCATATCTCAGGGCACAGGTGGCGTGGGTGAAGCGCAGCCCACGGAGGGAGAGAAATAGAGGGATTATGACCATAGAAGAAAGAAAAAAAACACCTTATTCCCTGCACTGAGGTTTTTCATTTATATGAGTGAAATGAGAGCCAGACATTTAAGTATGTTACATAATTCCTCAAAGCTTACTGATCGAGTCAAGCACTGTGGTGTCATTTATAGAGATGGCAGGGAACTACAGAGGGGAAACCGTCAAGAAATTCTTCCCCTGAAGGCACAGGTCAAAGCTTTGAATCATGAATTATAAAGACGGCTGAGGCGTGCCTGTACAATCGGCTCCGCTATCTGGGAAAGCGAAAGTCTTTTAGCCCTCTATCAATAAAGTAGTATGTGAGTTACAAAATTATTTGTAAATAGGCACATTATCATGCTCACTATCCTGTTAGCAGCTGCGTCAGCTGACAGAAAGACTAAAGTGCTGTATCAGATGCTGCTGTCATCCAGAAGTACTGTAGCTTTGTCCAGCATCTGCTGCTGTTGTCAAATACTGCAGGAGTGTAGCAAGTTCATTGTCTGTGTTTGTCTATGCCAATGCCACTGGCCGATTCCTGAGTGGATCAAAAACTCAAAAACGACTAACTTAGGGTAAATGTAGTCAGCCACTGCAGAAACAACAGTAAGGACCCTTTTGCTATGTTCGCATTAAGTTATGAAAATAGTATTTCTGAATGTTCTCTAGTTCATAACTTTAAAAAACCTTGCCAGAATGGTATGCGAACATTCCCTGTTAGCTGAGTGCATACCAAGGACAGGATAACTATAACAACTATAAAGTTTTAACTGTTCTAATTCTATGAGAATAGAAAAGTCCACATACCAGCTACAGTATATGAGCCATTCTTTAGAATTGATGCAAACTGCTGTTACACAACTCTAACACAAATTTAAAAAGCATTTAAGCATTCAATTCTTAGACGTTTACTAAGATCGTTTTATCGTCTTTTGAAACTCGCAATCATATTTAAAATACCAGTAAGCATAAAATTATCATTTAGTGGGTCCTTGCAATTGAGCTGTCCCAAACCCAAACCCCTAAATTTCAGCTTATGAAAATTATATTATTTTTTTGTTTGTTTTTGTTTTTGTTTTTGTTTTGTTTGCATTCCATTTTTGTTTTTAAAACAAAATATTTATATTTTCTTTGTAAATGATGAGCTATATGTAAAAAAAAGTCCTTGCATTTCCATGTCACTACTGAAAAACATCACAAAACATGTTAGCCTTTTTTCTGTAGTTAAAAAAGGGAACGCATGCACCATTATATTCACAAAATGTTACTATTGTATTATGCTTTAGTAGTGTTTTAGTATGTGGGTTTAAAAAAAAAAGAACCACCAATTCACTATCTGAACAAATTAAAATATGGTGCTATGCCAATCAGCTAATCAACTCAAAACACCTACAAAGGTTTCCTGAGTCTTCAATGGTCTCTCAGTTTGGTTCACTGGGCTACCAAATTATGGGGAAGACTGCTGATCTGACAGTTGTCCAAAAGACAATCATTGACACCCTTCACAAGGAGGGTAAGCCACAAACATTCATTGCCAAAGAAGCTGGATGTTCATAGAATGTTGTATCCAAGCATGTTAACAGAAAGTTGAGTGGAAAGAATAAGTGTGGAAGAAAAAGATGCACAACCAACCGAGAGAACCGCAGCCTTGAGAGGCTTGTCAAGCAAAATCAATTTAAGAATTTGAGTGAACTTCACAAGGAACAGACTGAGGCTGGGGTCAATGCATCAATAGCCATCACACACAGAAGTGTCAAGGAATTTGTCTACAGTTGTCGTATTCATCTTGTTAAGCCACTCCTGAACCACAGACAACGTCAGAGACATCTTACCTGGGCTAAGGAGAAGAAGAAATGGACTGTTGCCAGGTGCTCCAAAGTCCTCTTTTAAGATGAGAGTCTGGTAGAGTGGAGAAGCTCAAAGCCCAAGTTGCTTGAAGTCAAGTGTTAAGTTTCCACAGTCTGTGATGATTTAGGGTGCAATGTCATCTGCTGGTGTTGGTCCACTGTGTTTTTTTGAAAACCAATGTCACTGAACCCATTTACCAATAAATTTTAGAGCACTTCTTGCTTCCTTCTGCTGACCAGCTTTTCCTGATTTCATTTTCCAGCAGGATTTGGCACCTGTCCACACTGCCAAAAGCACCAAAAGTTGGTTAAATGACCATGGTGTTGGTGTACTTGACTGGCCAGCAAACTCACCAGACCTGAACCCCATAGAGAATCTATAGGGTACTGTCAAGAGAAAAATAAGAACCAAGAAACCAAAAAATGCAGATGAGCTGAAGGCCACTGTCAAAGAAACCTGGGCTTCCATACCACCTCAGCAGTGCCACAGACTGATCACCTCCATGCCACGCTGAATTGAGGCAGTAATTAAAATAAAAGGAGCCCCTACCAAGTACTGAGTAAATATACAGTAAATGAACATACTTTCCAGAAGGTCAACAATTCACTAAAAGTTTTTTTTTTTTTTTTTTAATTGGTCTTATGAAGTATTCTAATTTGTTGAGATACTGGGTTTTAGATGGGTTTTTGTTAAATGTGAGCCAAATCATCACAATTAAAAGAACCAAAGACTTAAACTACTTCAGTCTGCATGCACTGAATTTATTTAATACACAAGTTTCACAATTTGAGTTTTACTGAAATCCATAAGTTTATATATAATTACTTTTTCCAGCTGATGAACGATAAAAACACTGTTCAGAGTCAATCAGACTTTAAATAGTTTGAGCATTTAAAGCGACAATTGACATAACTGCAGCATGCGTTTACAATAAACAATGCTATTTAAGTTGACAGTTAAAAAAAATAAAATAAAATAATAATAATAATAATAATAATAATAATAATAATAATAATAATAATAATAATAATAATAATAATAATAATAATAATAAACAGACAAAAAGAGGAAACCCCTTTATGGGACAAGTAGTCAATTTGGTAGAGGCTTGCTTTTTCTTTTTCCCTTTTTTTTTCTAGCCAAATAGTCTAGTGTTAGCATTTAAAGTGGCAGATGCAATTGTGGACACTAATATAGTTATCATATATAGTGGATAATGATAAAGTCAGCCATTCATTATTGCAAAATAAACATTGGCAGGTTCATTAGGACTTTGACGTGAAGGTGAGATCAAGTTCAGTGCTCTTGAATTTCTGTTCTTGTTCACTCACAGTGTCTTTTTTTTTTTTCTTGCATATTAACATAATGTAATAAAACTCAAATCAATATTTTCCAATCCATTTATTATGTAGTTTCACACAGGGGTCCTGATCACTGCACCATAATTTGAGTCAAACTTTGCTAAAAGCTATCTGGCTGTGACACTGAGTTCAACCAGAAATGAAAATGGTAACACTTTATTTTAAGGATCAGGAATTAGACAGTAATTAATGACTAATAACTGCATTTGTAAATGACTAGTTATGGACTTGTATGCCATTACAAGCTATTTATAAGGCCTTTATTGGATGTTGTCTTATGTTGGTCTTATAGACCCTTTATATTTGTTTCTGTCCTAACAGTGTATTAATTAGCTAAACATAAAACAAACTAATAGCTTGTATTGTGCGAATTACAAACTTTATAAGTTCTCAGTACACTATGCGAATGTGTAGCTTATAACTATAAAATAAATATAGAATAGGAATTTCATCAGACATTTAAATTAGCTGAAAAACAGTTACACAAAAGCAGTCCTCTAGCAGTTGTTCCATACTAATAAATGATTAATAAACAAAATATTCCCCATTCCCTTAAGCTAATAAGCACATTTCTCACTAATAAATGTTGCATTACTTCAGATTATGTTCCCTATTCTAAAATAGAAAAGATGCATGAAAGATTGCAGTGAAGAATTCTGTCTTTATTGTTTGATGGTTCAACAAGAGAACAAACTACAGATGAGACAAACTTTCATGTCGCTTTTCTACTTTAGAATAGGGAACATAATCTGAAGTAATATTGAATGTATTAGTGAGAAATGTGCTTGTTAGCTATTAATAAAATCAGGGAATGGAGAATATTTAATTTATAAATCATTTGTTAGTATGGAACAACTGCTAGAAAGACTGTGCTTTTGTGTAAAAGTGTTTTTTCTGTTAATTGAAATGTCTGTGATGAAATGCCTATTCTATATTTATTTTATACTTATAAGCTACACATTCACATAGTGTATTGAGAACTTATATATTGTGTAATTCACACAATACAAGCTATTAGTTTGTTTTATGTTTAGCTAATTAATACACTGTTAGGACAGAAACTAAGTATAAAGGGTCTATAAGACAAAAATAAGACAACAACCAATAAAGGCCTTATAAATAGCTTGTAATGGCATACAAGTCTGTAACTAGTCACTTACAAATGCAGTTATTAGTCATTAATTACTGTCTAATTCCTGATCCTTAAAATAAAGTGTTACCATGGAAATTTGCTGTTATTTCACTTACCCTCAGGCCATCTAAAATATAGGTCACTTTTTTAACATGAATCAGATTTTTAGTTGAAACCATGGTCTTTGGTGATTTATAAAATGCAAGTCAGTGACTACCGGCACTTGAGTAAAAAAAAAAAAAAAAAAAAAACAAAACAAAGAACTGTTTGGCAAGAACTGAAACTTTAAGTTACATTAAAGCTTAAGTAAAAAAAAAATCCCTTCATCCCTGCTGCCGTACTATCTGCCTCTCAGTGTGTTTTCTGCCCATTTTTTTTTTTAAATACATTTCATTTCTGTGAACCTCTTAAAGTGACCTTTAAAGATAAATTAAATTCAGCTTGGTTGACTCTTATGTGAACTACAACTGTTCACTTAAAGGGAGAATGTTGTTCTGTAAAGCTGCAAAGACTTCAATCACTGACACCAAAGGTTAAGACTTATATAGATATCTATTAAACTAGTTATCGGCTGTGGAAAACAATTTATGTTTCATCACTCTTCACCTGTTTTTTAGTAAATTGCTTGTGCTGCCTGTGATCAGTGTTAGGGAAGCTACTTTGTTACAATATTGCTGCTTCTGTAGTTTCTCAAGGACTACACTCTTGTGTAAAAGATTCTTGTGTACTATACTGTATTAAATGTGCCCTTGAAAGTTATACTGCAACTAATGTAATATTAATGAAATAAAAAGCAACTTAGGTGTACTTAAAGACAGTACACTTTCATGATTATGTTTCCTAATATATTTAAGTGCACATTTAAACAAGTACACTTTGTAATAATGTCAAAATAAAAGATTAACAAATTATTGAAATCATGTTTTAAGTCTTTTGTTATGTTTTAAAGTATGCTTATTTTGACATATTGAATAACACACTAAAGCACATGCAAAGTAATTTGTATCCAAATCTTTCTGAACGGTTTCATGCATATACTGTCCTATGTGAACATGTTCCGCATTTATTTTCCCCAGTTACTAAGCTGGTTTTCTGGTTTTAACTGGTTTAAAATGGAAGTAGCTGGTTTTAGCTGGTCCCTCAGCCTGGGAAGGCTAGACAGGCTGGTTTTAGTTGGTTGTTCCAGCTGGTTTCCCAGCCAGACCAGCTAAAGAAGTGGCCAAAACTCATCTAAAACCAGCCGGCTAACCAGCTAAAACCAGGCTGGATTACCAGAGAAAACCAGCCTAAACTGGTTTGCTGGTTTTAGCTGGTTTAAGACAGAAGTAGCCGGTTTTAGCTGGTCCATCAGACTGGGTAGGCTGGTCAGGCTGGTTTTAGCTGGCTGTTCCAGCTGGTCTTCCAGCCAGACCAGCTAAGAAATTAGCCAAAACCCCTCTAAAACCAGCCTGCTGACGTGCTACGACCAGCTATGACCAAGGTCGATTATCAGCTAAAACCAGGCAAAGCTGGTTGGCTGGTCTTAGCTGGTTTTAGCTGGTCTCCCAGCATGGCTAGGTTGGACATGCTGGTTTTAGTTGGTTGTTCCAGCTGGTCTCCCAGCCAGACCAGCTAAGAAAGTGGCCAAAATCCCTCTAAAACCAGCCTGCTGACCAAGTATGACCAGCTAAAACCAGACTGGATGACCAGCTAAAACCAGCCAACTAGGCTGGTTTTAGCTGTTTTTGTTTTGTTCAGCAGGGAAGATCAATCTTTATTCATGATTTATTATGTATAAATTTCAAAGAACATTTGATGCAAACCCCCCCAAAAAAAAAAACTACATCTAATTTATAATCTTTTGAATATGAAAACACAACAGAAAACAAATCAATTTGTCTTAAAGTGGTGGAGCATAGTGCAGAACAATGTGCAGCCATTAAGTTGCCCCAAAGGGGCATTTTGTATCAAAAAGTTTAATGAAAATAAAAAAATAAAAATCATTATATACATACATTTTCTGAACAAAATAAAAATGTTTTTTTTTCCGTGATTTGTTTTCTTCAGACAGTTCATTACAATGCACTGGTCCAAATAACCAATTCACCAATCTGTTTACATGAAATAGTCCAACCTGATTGTATGATTAAAACGTACCTGCGGGAACTTTTTTCACAAGATGCAAAATATGCATAAAATATTTGACCCTCTTTATTAGGAGGGTCAAATAAGCACTCAAAAGTTCAGCTAAGCATTTAGCAGCATATAACAAAATGTTTATGCTAGTGTAAAATACTTTGCAAAGACTAAAGTGAATCAGATATCCCTACACTCTTAAAAATAAAGGTACTTTAAAAGGTTTTTCACAGTGATGCCATAGAAGAACCATTTTTGGTTCCACAAAGAACCATTCAATCAAAGGTTCTTTAAAGAACCATCTCTTTCTTACCTTTAGAACATTTTGTGAAACACAAAGATTCTTCAGATGTTAAAGGTTCTTTATGGAACCATTTAGACAAAAAAAAAGGTTCTTCTATGGGATCGTCAAGCACCTTTATTATTAAGAGTGTATGCTACATTGCTGCAATGCTACAAAATTATTGTTTGATTACTGTCTGTTTGCACAGCTATAAAGCTGTGTTCACAATGCAGTGTGTCATAAAAATTAGTGATGTAGCACAATGCGGCAATGCTCACCCTACATTGAACTAAGTACCTCATTATAACTTCTGCCATAACATTGAAAAATGTTAAGTTAATAGCACTGCTACTTTTGGCTTCCCAAATGTCTTTGATGTAGTTAAATCCTCACTTTAATTTAAAATCAAGATGACTTTAAAATCAATGCTAAATCCTTTCTTAAGGCTTTCTTGTTTGGCTGATGTTTAATGTACTTACAGAGTATGAAACCACAACACAAGGAATCCATATCAAATTGAACAAATATGCTTATGGATGCGCGACATTTTCACTCGCTCCTACTTGACATGGCACAACTTCAGACAGCAGCGGCTCTAACAAAACAAGCATTTGAACAGATAATACTTTCATCGCAACTGCAGAAAGTTAATCCTATTAGAACCCAGCTGTCGTCATGGTAACCCTGCGTTTTAATCATTTTGTACCAGGATCTTTCCGCCCATTTTCTTATGGAAAGCTACTGCGAAGGTTTTTCCATCCAGTCTTCGGTTTGTGACGGGGCTAAGAAACGGTTAGAATGGAGGATATCCCTGCTCACAGGCACATTTCATACTGTCTCTAGGATCAGAGATAATGCTGTAATTATGCAAGGGATGTTGAGTGATTCTGTGACAGCCCTGTCAGATCTCAGGCAGATTGTCAAGCTCTTTTCAATCTAGCTTTTGTCACAGCTGTGTGAGTAGAAAGAAAGAGTGAGAGCGATGCACGGCCCACCACGCGCCGCATGACTGCAGACTCCATCAACATCTACCCCTGTCTCTCCGCCTGAGACACATTCACTCACATCCCCACAATCCAGCATTCGCCACTGAGAACCCGCCGAGTTCTTCTCAAGCAGACAAGCCAATATGTCATTCTTTTTAGGTTGTGCACACATATACAGCCTGCCATGTCTGCATATGAATTTGCAGCGGTGTGCGTGCCAGACTGCTTTCATTTAAAGAATCTGTTTTTGAAAAATAATTTAATTATATTGTGAGGAAAATCATCTGGAAATGTTCAGAGTAAGTATCTACATGGTGATGATCTAACAAGCAGCAGTGAGTGATGTTTGCAACGAAATCTCCTGGTAAAGCTCTGGTCAAAATCTGGTTAGCAGTGTGAAGTAAAACTGATTCTTGAGATGTGACATTTTGACAACCACAATTTCACCTGTTGTTAGTTTTGAAATAGTGACATTGCCATTGCTTTTTTTTTTTTTTTTTTTTTTTTTTTTTTTTTTTAATTATGACATTATTAATTATGGCACAGTTCCTTCGATTATAATCCAATTTTCCAAGGGGTCATGAACTAAGTAACCAAAATTGCCTTGATCTTTTAACATATAAGAGGTAATTGTAAAAACATCCTATAAGTTTCAGAACTCAAAACTGTCTTGTTAATCTAAAAACAGCCTATACTGTAGCCAGTCTGCCAAAATTGACAGATTGTAGAATGTTACACTCTGTCATGTACATACCTGCAAACTAGGCCTGCAAAATTTGCTGCTTTGAATCAAAACATGTAATTTATGTGAATTGCGTAGATCAGAAGAGGAGGGTGGAGTTGGGGCAGAGAGAGAGAGAGATTGCAAGCTCATAGACTGGACTGACACCATAGGTGTGTTTGACTTGAAGCGGCACAGGCTGATCGTTGTATGACATCAAAGCACCACGAAAGCTACAGAGAGCAGAAAGCTCTGTTATGCTTTCGAATTGCCTTTGCAGTACTGTCATAAGCCGATCGGTCTGCGCTGTGCTGCTTCGTGTCAAACATGTTTTCCATATGATCGGCCTGGGGTGTGTTTCCCATAAGACGACGTAACTCACTGATGCATTGTTGTGGAAACTAACTAGCTTGTCACGACTGTTTCCCGAACAAGGTCACATCTCCGTTGTTTGAACCACATTAGTTCAACAACATAGGGCCGTTGTTAATGACGTCACCAAGTAATAACTTCTGCTATTTAACTGATTAGAGATCTCAAAAATGCAGCTATATTGAACATGGCACCAAATGACTGATTTACTATTTTTTCTTCCGTCATTTCGCTTTATTTGATGTTTGATTCATAGCGGGTTCCCTCTTACGTCATACTCCGTATGCTTATAGAGGACGCACAAAAATGCATAGATTAAAATGCATTTATATTTAGATTGAATGGAAAATGTAGATTGTAGGGGAGAGTGGGGTGATTTGTGCCGGGGGGGAAGTAGTTCCACCCCTTGTTTCTAGAAAACCATAGAAGAAATTGGTCATGTGACCACATACTTTTGAAGAGCCATCCAATTTACCCATGCCACAAAGAAGAGAGACGCATGGCATGAGAGCTAAGCACATTTTAGCTAAAAAAAAACTGTTTTTTGCCTTTCAAAGTAAAATTTATATGATCAAGGTTTTTTGATTGTTGCGTCTGAACAATTATAGACAAGTTTGAAAATATTTCACACATGTTTTAGTGCTTTAGTAGGCTACACAGTGAGCCTATACCGTTAGCATAATGTTAGCTCTAAACTGTGGGATCATGCTAGTTTTTCAAAATTGTCGGTTTGGGGTAATTTGTGCCAAAGGGCAAGGTTAAGTTGTGCTAGTGGGATTTTAAGTAATAGTCTGGATCTAGACCATCTAGACCAGGGCTGACCAACCCTGTTCCTGGAGATCTACCTACCTGCAGACTTTAGTTCCAGTCCTGCTCCAACACAGCTGTCTGTAATTATCGCATGCGACCTAAGAGATTAATTAGCTGGTTCAGGTGTGTTTGATTAGGGTTGGAGCTGAACTTTGTAGGATGGTAGATCTCCAGGAACAGGGTTGGGCATCCCTGATCTAGACCTACATACCCACAGGGGATAATCTGTGTAAAAAAGACGATTGTGCCCCATCAGTGTTTGATTTACCTGCCGTTTGTCAGTTTTTTAAGTGGCCTAAGTCACAATGGGATGTTCAGAAATGTTCGTAAGAAAGTAACTTTTTTCCTATGTTACATAATTGACAGACAGCGTTTTGTTGACAGACAGCTTTCTAATTATTCACAAATATCATATATTGTGGATTTGAGTTTTTTTGTGTTTTCCGAAAAAGTAGAAAATATGACATGCCAATAGTTTAATAGGGTAACAATATCTAAATAAACCTTAAATGAGCAATTTTGTATTAAATTTGTCTTGATTTTATATAGCATTACAGTTCATGACAATAAAATGTTATTTTTTACTTTAATAATCACTGGCACAATTTACCCCGATGTATTCTCCCCAAAGGCACAACTTACCCCGCACCGGGGGCAAGTTGTGCCACGAGACCACTTTTTTTCTGAAAGCTATAATTCTGAATCAGTTTATTTCTGATCCAAAGTTATTGTTGCCAGGGATGCACCACATGCTGAAATATTATAAAATGCTTAAATTGGAGGGAGTACTGTCATGGCTTCACTATAAAGTCACTATAAAGTCACTATAAACTGGCACAACTCACCCTACTTTCCCCTACTGCATGTTAACTTGCTTATTGTGCCCAAGAGCATCATTTATTGAGCCTATATGTCTTACTAACAAGAAAGTATGCTTCTAACCACAGAGCGACAGCTGTAGTTCCAACCACGTAAGTTTGTGACGCTGTTTGCAAGTGTTTGTTTGAACTATGGTGTCGGAATATGTTGGTAACGATGGAACTTGCGATCATAGTTGGCTAATGATGCTTTTGGGAAACGCACCCCTGAAACGGTGTCCGGCCAGTTAGTTTGCCGATTCTGATCCGTTCCATTTAGATGTCACACTTACGCTCATATTGACATGTAAACATGACATTGGAATGGAAGTTCTTCACTGTGAGTGAAGAAGACACAAAGTTCAAAATCTGTAATAGAATATTGACTGTTTTTGCTCAAGTTCGTTGACAAAAATAGTTTAAATCAAAGCCACAGCAGAACTGTTGTGTCTGTTGTGAATCCACGCTTTTGAATGAATTGTGTGAATTAATGATTCAGTAACCATTCATAAAGACCTATTCACTTGCCTAGATTCTGAATGAATCAGCTGTTTGAACAAATCGGTTAAATGATCGACTAAATGACTCGCTCATTAAAACAGTCATTTGGCATAATCTACTGGTGGTTTGGTTCATGGGCATCAGATGTAGGGCTGCACCATAAATCTAAATGAAATTGCAATCGCGATTAAGCAAAAGTTGTGATTGTCATGCACATCTTGTCAGGGAAGCATAGTTCTGTGATCAGTAATACATCTCCATCCAAAGACAAGAGGGCACTCTTGTGCAGAAACTCCAAATATGCCCAGAAGAAGAAACCTAGGAAATCACGATCGCCACAGCTGAATAAACAGATTTAACTGCTTTCATTGATTCAACGTGTCAAATAAACACATGACTACGACACTATATGGTTTATCTGAATTCTGCCTATTATAATTGTATAATTATAATAAAGTATATAAAATAAAGTATATAATAATGCAATGCCTTTATCACTGCTTAGAATACTATGAAAAATGTTGTGTGCCTTGACTGAAGTTATGAAGTAAGTTTGGAGTAAAAACAATGTGGTATTTTCACATGCTTTCAGATGTAGCAGCATTTACTACACAGAGCCATAGTTTACTGAAAAGCTATGCAAACACCTGTCATTATCGCAGAACGATAGCTTTGATTTCAATATAGCGTGGTTAACTTGTCTGTGATAATAAATGTGATATTGCATAGCTTGTCTGTGAACTACGGCACTGTGTTATAAATCCTGCTCCATCTGAAAGCACGTGCTGGAGATTTACTACTGATTAAAGAATTGGCTTTACTGACAAAATGTGCGTAACAACCGCTTTCAATTAATTGTGCTGCCTTAGACGGAAGCAAAATAAATGTGGATTAACTACATTTACTGGATAAACTGAAATAACTGAAATTTTCTGTAGTCTGGTGCCTTTTAATGGAGTGTCTATTTACACAAGTGCAAATAGGCCACTTGGTTAGCAATGGCTATTTACACCACCTCTGCCCACCAATGTCACAACATTACAAAAGAGAGCTGCTAAATAACATTTCCAGTGTTGTAAGTGGTAAATTGGGTGTGAACAGCCCGAGTTCGCAATCGCCATTTGTCGAAATTGTTCGCAGGCCTACTCAAAAACCAAACAATTAAAAACATTCCGATTACAAGAAGATGCTATGCAGTGCCAAATTGTGGAAAAATAGTCTTTGCATTGCCTTCGTTGTGGTAGGAAAAAGTGGTATTTTTAATGAAGATCCAGGTGGTCAGAGAGAACTTAGTCTTTCGTTCATTTCTTTTTACTCTGGTTTCTTTTACAAAGAAGGCACAATTCAACACAGGATTTTCAGAAAGATTGAAACTAAAAGACAATGCTATGCTGACTATATTGGATCCGACAGTAATGTTGCAACACAACTTGGTTCTTTATTCACTTAATTTTGCCACGGGTTAGTTTACAAACAAGGCACCAATTCGACAGAGGATTTTCAGAAAGTTTGAAGCTAAAAGACAATGCTGTGCTGACTATATTGGAATGTATGCATCCATCTATGAAGGATGTAGGCTGTTTAACATACACAAGAGTTAGCCAGTAATACCAGTGGGCATTTACTTCTGAGTCTACAATCTGCCAAGCCTATTCAAACAGAGAACTTTGATGATATTGTTTGATGTAAAAATCTTGATAACATTAAGTTTACCATAGAGAACAGTACAACATACAACATATAAAAGGCAGTTGATGACCCCTTTAATGTAGATTAGAGCTGGTTCCATCTAACTTCCTGCCTCCATTGTCATCGCTCATCCTCCTAGCTACTTTGTCTCCACTTTTCCAGCTGGCTTTATGGCTCTGCCTCATCCACAGGTCCAGCCCAGTTCTCTGGCTCTGCTGGTTTCACCCAGATCCCTTAGGATGGCCACACATTTGAAGATTTTAAGGGAAATTTTAAGACAGATTTGTTTGGCAGATTTGTTTGGCAAAAAAAAAAAAAGGTGGGGGGGGGGTGAGCTGAAAATTGTGTTGTGTCATTATGATTATTTAACTGATATCGATCGAGACGAAGCATTCCCAAACTCAAATAACAAATATATTAAATATTTACATCTCTTGATTGGGCTAACTCTGACATGTTACCTGTAATAGGCAATGAGAGTGAGTAAGGGTCACCTACTGCATAAAACTTGCCAGCCACAAACATGCCATGAAAGTACAGTACTGAGAAAGAACATCACCCATATTCTTATTTTCTATTTCGGTTTTCACTGTGCATCAGAATGCGCAAAATGTCCTCCATCATCCTTGATTTTGTTTTTCTTCTCTAGTCACGTTTGATCTTGTGAGTCTCTGCAAGATCTTGTGTCACTATGAAATCGTTCCTATAATCAACAAGTGTATGGTCTCGCAGTCTGGTCGGATCATCTAGTGTGTGCAGTCCGAGGATTATAAGGCTAAAAATTTGTTAAAATTGTCTTCATGTCTGTGGTCTCCCATGGTTTTAAAATCAATTAAAATTTGAAAATCATCTAGTGTGTCCAAGGCCTTACTCTGCTGGTTCCACTTTGCTCCAAGGCTCCACCTCCATTGGTTCCATCCAGCACTCTGATTTCACCTTTATCCAGTACCCTGACCCCACCTCCCTCTCCTGATCCACCTTCTCTCCTCAGCCCTCCAGCACCACAGGCACAACCACGGTCTCCAAATCACCAACATCCAAAGAACAGGCTTCTGAGTGTCAACCATTTGGCTCCACTGCATCCCTTTAAGCCTAGGACTTCATCTAGGCCCTTTGACCCATCGGCTCCTTCCAGCAACACCGGAATGCATTATCCTACCGTCTCCACTTGGCTTCCTAATCCCCTTGGTTCCTTTGCAGAATTTCTCCTCTGCAGCTGTGCCTGGTCCATCCACTTTAGCTCCACCATTAGTATCCACACTCCCTCCAGGACCACCTCAGTCTTCACCCTGGTTCTCCAATTCTATGGCTCCAGCTTGGTCTCCAACACCCCTGACTCTGCCTCAGTCTTTCATTCAGTGAAAGACGTCAAAGACATCATGCCCACGGATCGCTGGCTGAATGCCTGATGCATACGGCACACAAAAGTGAAAACACTTTAAGAGTTTTGAAGTCATCGTCGGATTAGTTGAATTATACAGCTTTCCGGGAGATGTGTGTGTCATGTTCTTTAATGTTCCACCTGAAAACAAAGATGCTGTGATGCCAAACCCCCTCACGAAAGAAAAAAAGCCATCAACTGTGATGATGAGCACTTATCAGGATCAACTGAACGCTGGATTTTTAAAATAATGGGAAATATTTAAAGTTTGCGACACAAAATCTATAAAATACGTTCAAGAGTTTTACACACCGATCTGTAATTGTGGGGACATTTACACACCCCAAACTGAAATGTGACTGGTTGTTTTACCTGTCAGTCATATGACCTCTTGGGTGGCCAAGGTTCCCAGACCTGTATGCTATCAGTCTGAAAGTCTGGCTACATAAGACTTGCTCCACAGTCGCTTTCTCCACCAGCTCTTCCTATGTCGATTACCCCATGGATTCTTACCAATGGAGATCCTGGGTTTTTTTTTTCATTTTATATATACAAGGCGGGCCATGAACATGATGCAACTGATCAATAAGGTCAGTTGTATGATGAATATTTTATAACCAAGTTGTGTTATGTCAGTTGTGAAATGTATATTGCATAGCCTGACATAAAACAGTCTGCATTAAATTTTGTCCAAGATCTCAACAAGATCATATTATGCAGTCTGACAAGCAACAATCATAAAAGACAGAAAAAAACCTTATGGTGTACACCTTTAAACTTCTGATTCCACAAATACTGATCAAAATTAGCAAAACGACCTTTGTTTCTCACCTATTATGCCCCACTTACGGACTGGAGCTCATTAGATTTAATGCTTAAATGATTGTAGGTGCATTTCCCAAGGTGCCACTGCAGGTCTTAATGAGACTGAGAGAGAGCGAGAAATCATGTCAAAAAGCCATTGCGGTTTGCTTCATCTGAATACCACAAACCACTCTGTATGAAGAACTGCAGTTTTCCTTATGGCAAATGAGGGACATAAACGATACTTTTTCCATGAAACAACTGCACATTTTTGTTATAATTTCGCACCACAGATTGGCTGCAGTCTGTTTGCTAATCTATATTAATTACATAAAAAAAAAAAAATTAAAATTAAAATATAAAATAAATATTATAATATTGCCATTACTAAGAATAATAAAACTAATTTTATAATAATAATATAGCAATGCTACTAATATAAAACTGATGTGATGGTAAAGCTTAATTTTCAGCAGTCATTACTCCAGCCTGCTCTGTCTCATGATTATGATTATTTGGTGCTCATGAAAACAGTTTCTTTATAAAACAGTTGCGCTACTTACTATTTTTGACATTGAGTAAAACGACCAGCACAAGCAGCTCTCACACAGTCCCGTCATCTGTGCTGATGCCCTCCATGCCAGAGAGGGGTCATGTGACACTGGTGACAGAATGCATGAACACTGACATCAGCTTCACCATGGTAAAAGTGTCCAATAACCAGAGACATGCTAGACAGGCAGTGCTGCTGTCATATGTATGTGAACATGTTCTCTGTGCTGCCTGGCTGTGGCTCATCCTGTTAGACAGAAATGTCACTATGCTGGCTCAAATCACCTGTCTGAATAATGAAACGCACTGTGGATTTTTTTTTTTCTTTCTCTGTGGATGTTCCAGGGGAAGACAGATGGTGAAATTAATCAGTAATAAACCCAACGATGAGCAGTACTCCCAGAATTATTACAGAGAGCGTCCTGATGAATAGCAGCTTATTATATATTCCACACCTCACACCAACAATTCAAATATTTCACTGTGATTTTCTCACACCATTAAACTGAGGTGTTTTCGGCGGGGTGTGAGGGGTCTATCATAAAACTAATCTGAAATTTTCATGTGGGCTTTTCCTCTCATTTGAATCTTGGCATAAATATAACAGCATATTATGGAATATATAGGCCACTTTTTTGAGATTACAGTGATTGTGTTTACATGGTCATGCTTTTATATGACTCTAAATAATTACACAAAACAACATGAGGGCAAGCAAATGCTGACAATTTTCAGTTTAACCCTACAGTTTAGCCTCTGGTGCATACAGCATCACTGAGATATTTTGGTGGCAATTTCACATACACATATAACATTTACTCACCCACATTATTTTTTTCCCTCAGAATGTCCAAGCTGCTCTTTTCCATGCAAAGAAATATGTAGTGAAACACACTCATTCGTCAAGGATAACACTACAGAATTTAACACTAGTTCCCCTTCGGGAACGTCGAGCTGCGTCATAACGCTTTGGGAACGCCTCCAGTGTGACCACGCTCTGAACACGTGTGTAATCTCGTTCAATAGGAAAGCGCGTATGACGTCACGGACGGGGTGACGTCGAGAACCAGGAAGCTATAAAGCACGTGCGGTGAGTGCGATCGGCAGCTTCTGTCTTTCAGTCGCGCTCTGTGTGTGTCTTTGTCCGTCAGCACTGTTTTTCGGGGCCAGTTTGCTCCAATTTTATTTGAGTGCTTGACATAATGTCCAAGGGCGATAGCAAACAATTTAAGCAGTGTGTTCCTCCCTGCCCGCGCTACATCACGGCAGAGGACACACATGCTTTGTGTGTAGTTTGCTTGGGGGCGAAGCATGCCCAGTCAGCCTTCGAGGAGGCTGACTGTGTGCATTGTTTGCGGCTGCCGCTGCGTTCGCTTCGTTCCCAGAGGGCTCTTTTCGAGAAAGGAGCCCTCATAAGCGTTCCTCATGGGTCAGGTCCCGCTGTCGCTGAGGCGGAGCGGCGTCTGCATTCATGGGGTTCGCAAATGGATCTTTTAACAGGAGTGGAGACGGGTGAACCCCTTTCTCCCTCCTGCCTTATTAGATCCTCAGCTCTCTCTGGATCGGAAGCCCTGTCGGTTTCTTCCATCCAGGAAGAGCAGTCGTCCCTCCGGCTATCTTCCTCCTATCCCCCCCCCACCCAGCCCGCGCAGTATGAGGAGCTCGTGGAGGTGGTGACTTGTGCGGTTGCTAAATTAAATCTTGACTGGCCTGCTGTCACCCCTATGGAGCAGCCAAAAAGCAGGCTTGATGAGAGGTACCTGCGCTCCAAACCACCTCCATGCCGGGGCTTACCGTTTTTTCCCGATCTCCACACCGAGGTGTCGAGATCGTGGACAAAGCCATTCTCAGCCCGTGTTCACTCTCCCACCGCCTCTAACTACAGTAATGTGGTCGGGATGAGCGAGCACGGTTACAGAGCGATGCCACGGGTCGAGCAGATGCTCGCCAGCTATCTCTCGCCCGCTTCGGCATCATCTCTGAAAGCCCCGGCCTTACCCAGCAAACCTCTCCGTACTACATCTTCTTTGCTGGGTAAGGGGTACTCGGCAGCCGGCCAGGCTGGTGCTTGCCTGCATACCATGGCGGTGTTGCAGGCATACCAGGCCGATTTGCTGAAAGAGCTGGGAGAAGGCGAGGAAGTTAAGGCGGAAGACGTATGCGAGCTGCGTCGTACCGCCGATCTAGCCTTGCGTGCCACCAAGGAGACCGCCCGCGCCATTGGGCGGTCCATGGCAGCTATGGTGGCCGCAGAAAGGCACCTCTGGCTGACCGTGTCTGATATGAGAGATAAAGACTGTTCGGGATCGGGAGTCTCAGCGGCGCTCTAAATCCGGGGCTTCGAAGCCTAAGTTCGACCTGAGGGCTGTTCTTCAGGCTAAGAAGTCCTCGGAGAAGAAGTCCTGACAATTCAGGGCTTCTCAGGGCAGGTCCCCCTGGGGAAGAGCACAACACCTCTCTTCCTCAGTGCCCTCAGGAGATCGGTCTGCTAACCCTGCCACCACTGGTGCTTCAGGGCGCAGCAGTCTCCAGCAGATCTCCCTCTCTACATCCGCCCATCTTCGTAGTGGCACAGGGAGACTCGCTACCTCCAAGGAGGTCTCAAATTACATCAGAGGTCAGCCTCGAGAGGCTGATTCCCTTAGTAGAACATTTAGCAGTGTGGAAGCTTCTGCCAAATGTATCTCAATGGTTCCTGCAGACTGTAGAAAAAGGTTACAGAATTCAGTTTGGTTCTCATCCACCACCTTTTCAGGGGTTTCTTCCCACTCTCGTGGGCCCCCAGCAGGCTCTGATACTAGAACAGGAAGTAGAAACTCTCTTGAGGAAGGAGGCCATCGAGGTGGTCCCTCCTCATCTCACAGAGTCCGGGTTCTACAGCCACTACTTCATTGTTCCAAAGAAAGATGGAGGGCTGCGTCCTATCTTAGATCTGCGTCTTTTAAATTGCGCAGTTATGAAACTCAAATTCAGAATGCTAACTATCAAGCAAGTCGTGTCCCAAATCAGGTCCGAGGACTGGTTTGTGACGATAGATCTCAAGGACGCTTATTTTCACATCTCCATCCTTCCACATCACAGGAAATTCCTGAGGTTCGCTTTTGGGGACAAAGCCTACCAATACAGGGTTCTTCTGTTCGGCCTAGCGCTCTCGCCCCAAACTTTCACCAAATGCATGGACGCTGCTTTGGCTCCTCTTCGGATGCAGGGCATCCATATTCTAAACTATATAGACGACTGGTTGATCCTAGCACAGTCGGAGTATCTGGCGACTCGGCATCGAGATGTCGTTCTCGCCCACATGAAAGATTTGGGGTTAAGACTAAACGCCAAGAAAAGTGTGCTTTCTACGTCACAGAGAACCAATTATCTTGGGGTAGTGTGGGATTCGACCACAATGCAGGCACGTCTGTCTCCTGCTCGGATCGAGTCGATCCTCACAGCAGTCAGCAGAGTCAGAATAGGCCAGTCACTCACTGTCAGGCAGTTCCAAGTTCTGCTGGGTCTCATGGCAGCTGCGTTCAACGTGATACCTTTTGGTCTGCTGTATATGAGACCCCTGCAGTGGTGGCTCAGAACCAAGGGGTTTGCTCCGAGGGGCAACCCACTTCGCATGATCAAAGTCATTGCTTTCGTGCTTTAGACATGTGGAGGAAACCTTGGTTCCTCTCTCAGGGCCCGGTGCTGGGAGCTCCGTGTCGCCGCCTAACCCTAGAGACGGATTCGTCCCTCATCGGTTGGGGAGCGGTCATGAGTGGCCGCTCAGCCCATGGTCTGTGGAGCGGTCGCCATCTTACGTGGCATATCAATTGCCTGGAAATGCAGGCCGTGTTTCTGGCTTTGAAACACTTTCTCCCAGACCTGAGAGATCGCCATGTGTTGGTCCGCACCGACAACACAGCGGTGGTCGCCTACATCAACCACCAAGGAGGTCTGCGGTCGCGCCCCTTAAACAAGCTGGCACACCAGATCCTTGTGTGGTCCCAGGGGAAACTCCTCTCGCTGAGAGCGGTTTATATCCCAACAGGGGATTAACAACAGGGGATTAACTTTTTTACTGGAGAAAGAATTGTTACGGATTATGAATTAAAATTTTCACCAGAAGCAATGGTTTAAACTTAAAATTATTTAGTGTTTATCTATCTATCTATCTATATAAGTTGGCAAAAAATGGCATCATAGGATCATATACATCACTGGCTCATTTAGAGTTGGAGTGACTGTCAGTCATGCTCAAAAGTAAGTTTTGATTTAGTAATTTGAGTAAATCTGTGCTGGCTCAAGCCGTGAGCTGTTTCAGATGATTCAGACCAACTTGGTGAGCTAGATTGCTCAAGAATGATTCGTTCATGAATGATTTGTTTGTTTGTGAACCAATCATCACTCCATTTGAGTGAGGCTATAGATTACAGGTAACAATGTTGCAAATAATGTTCAGTTTCTTGCACAGACTGATCATTTCACTTCATATGACCTCAATATATTTTCACTGGAGAAAGAATTATTATGGATTATGAATTCAAATCACCAGAAGCAAACAAACTTAAAATGCTTTAATGATGGATTTGTTTCTTACAAACATGCAGCTTTTTACTTCACAAGACATTAATTGATGGACTGGCGTCTGGTCTGGATTACTTGTCCCAATTATTGTAATGTTTTAGCTGGTTGGACTCTCATTATGACGGCACACCTTCACTGCAATGATTTATTGGAGAACAAGTGGAACATACATCTTGAATATCCTGAGGGTAAATAAATCTTAAGCAAATTTTAATTTTTGGGTGAACTATTCCTTTAATAGAAGAATACATTATAAGAATAAAAGCACAAACAGAACAGAAAGAACAAAACAACAACAACAACAAAAAATGAATGTCTGTCCTTTTCCTCAAGCTCAGCTTCAGTCCTATTAGATTGCTGTTATGTAACTCAAGAGCGTGTTGTGGCATATTGAACCAGTTTTCAAGCAGAAAATGTTCCTGTTCTTTGAGAAATGAAGGACTTGCAAATCGACTTTGCATCCTATGTTCCAAATCATGCCATAAATGTTCACTAATGTTTGTTTGTTGATGTGAACCGTTCTGAATTCATCCTAACATCAGAAAAAGCTGTTGCTACAACAAGCTGCATCTGCCAAAGGATGTTCTAGTAAGTAATGCTTTTCTTGACTGTTATAAAAGCATTCCGAGCAATTGAAAGTCTTTTTAAGCTATATTAACCACAAACCTTATTTCACTCATAAATCGAAAACCACTTTTCTTAAAACCCATTAGAAATTCCCAAGGGAACCCTTGATAAATTAGCGTTACACGTTGTCCAACAAATTGATGTTATGACTAAACAGCTCTACAAATCCTACAAGAATTTCATCAGCCCACAGCTGATAAAAATGTTCAGATTAGTCATAAAAGGTCTTCAACCAATAAGTAAACTTGACAAACATATGGCATTTTCCTCCTAACATACTGCAAACTCATCTGGTTGAACGAAGCAAGTGAAGATCATATTATCTATCTCCATTTAGCAGAAGTCCAGGACTTGTACACTGTGCAATAGGATGTTCAGATCCTGTTGAGATTGTCACAGGGGTTCTGATTCAATTGTGTGCTAATACTGAAGGTTGTCATTCATCCACTTTTCTGTTAAATGTCCATCTGTGTGTCGACCAGTGAGCTTCAACTAGTGACCTTTTCGTCTGTACAATCCATATTCTGTCATATGACATTATTATTTAGATTGTTTACCTGGACACACTATATAATTGAACAGGTCTTTTGTGTTTATCTATCTATATAAGTTGGCAAAAAATGGCTTCACAGGATCATATATATCACTGGCTCATTTAAGGTGCGTTTATATGGAGCTCATATTATGACAATACTTTTTGAATTTGAATTGTACAAATTTGAATTATTGACATGTGTCATTTAACAAAACTGAATATTATATGGCATTTAACATGGTTCTGAATTTGATTTTTTTAAACTTGAATATTGAACATTTGAAATTGAACACAACAGAATTTTCAAATCGTAGATTTTCTAATAGACGTGTTTTTAAACAGCAGATTTTTGTTCTGATTTCTAAGACTTCAAATATTCAGTTTTTAAAAATTACAACTTCAGGTTTTCAAGATAAAAAAAAAAAATTCGGAACCTTAAATTCAGTGTTGAAAATTCAAAGCGCAGAATTTCGGATCGTACAGAAAGTAGGTCAGAGGCTATGCACAGGGAAGAGTAGATGATCTACGAAAAGTCGAACAAAGCATTTACTGTGACCGAGAGGGGGCATGTTTGGTTCACTTAGACTAGTTCTGCTGTGGTCACAACTTTATACTTAATAATTTTAAGTTTAACATATTAACTCGTGGGTACATGATAATACGCCGTGGTCACAAGATATTATCTCGTGGGAACGTCATATTAACTCGTGGGAGTATTATATCTCGTGGCCACAAGATCATTTTGTGGAGATAATGACATGCAGTTGAGGTGGTGTTCGCGACGCGGTCTCATTGCGGACTAGGCCCGGTTCTACGGGGGTGCTTGAGGGTGCTAAGCACCCTCAAACTAAATCAATAGGAAAATAATGGCATTTCATTGCAGATTTAGATAATAATCCAGTGCGTTATGGTTTGCGCTCTGGAGGTCGGTTTCTGTTATGTTTTTGCTGAGTTAAGCAATGTAGCCAACAATGCACATATCTGTTGATTTCTTGAATCAGAGGCGTTAATCCAATCATCGTTAAAATCGCCAGAGTTTTTGGTGAGGTAATGTTATTGTGTTAAGCACTAATCATGTAATTATAACAAAGTAGACGTCATCTAAATAAGAGATATTTAAACTTCTTTGTTCATAAAGTAGCCTATCTTTGTGAGATCTCACTATACATACATTTGACTCTTGAGTGGGGGTGGGGGGGGCATAGTTCAGACGCGGGCGGCCATCGGTTTTATCTGTTTTAGACTTCTCCTTATTTTTATATTTTAGACATCCATCAATTATGGTGAAGAAAAAAATGCGCTGGTGGAAACAACAGAAGACTTCACTTTCGCTTTTACTTTTGAGATTGGCTCGGACAGCAGCGCAACTGGAACAGATCCGCGTTCAAGCGCATACAATATGCTGAAACTTGACACAAATATAAATAAATAACAAATAAATAACAATGAATGTGTCAAGGCGGAAAGAGTAAGGCTAATTTGAATTATTCATTAATAAACTATGTATTCTGAGTCAGTGTAGCAAGGATCCTCAGCGCCTTTAGAGAGAAATGCGTCTTTACTGATTACATAATGAAAGAGTTTTTGTTTTCTATTTGTTTTATTTTGTTAAGTAATGATTTAAAACTATTTTATACATTTTGTTTAGTGCACACAGATAAAAGTACACTCTTTACAGTTCCGAATAATGTATTACTCTTACCTTTGTGAGTAAAAATGACTCATGTTCTGCACAAACTATTGAATATGCGCCTAATACCACAGATCTATAGATTTTAGGCAAACCGTGAAGATTTGAGAAAGTAAGTTGATCAAACGGCCCCTGATCTGTCTTCCGCTGGGCGCTGTTCGTTAAAAAAAAACTTATATTTAAAGAACAAAAATGCTCCAAACGTTTTTTCTAAATTAACTTAATAAAAAAAATTAAACTAAATATAATCAATTTGCCATGACATAAAAAAACTGAACTATTTTTATTTTAAAATCTGGTTCAGGACGCGCGATGTCAGTGGTAGACCGGCTCCAGAAATAAATCACTGAGGCTGCTCTCACATTTATATTTTTGTCCCGTACATTACTTTGATTTTACTCTGTCAGTCACCGCTATTTCGAGAATGAATCCAGCATAAATATGCCGATGTCCGAAAAAAGAAAGTTTCATACAAATTCTGAATGGATTGTAGCCTGGAAAGTGCTCCAGGCTACAATATGCGGTCCCTTTATTATCGGAGGGTGAATTCTGATAAACTGTTTCAACTACTACATATACATTATTTTCACCCTTTAATCTGCACTTCCAGTAAAAATTCCTTGTCGGCAACTATTCAGAACCTGAAGTCAAGAGATCTCAAGTATGATACAAAGCTATAGACAACTAACACAACCTATTATAGCCCATATACTAATAACAGCCTAGATATGTTAGGGCCTATGTAAGGTCTAATTTGCGGCGTTGGGGAGTCGCTCTCTAAACTTCGGGTATTAAAATTGCCTTTGAATGCGCGTTTTGCTTTCAGATTCGTTTTACGCAAAGCCAACTGATAAAGAAGTGGGCATATGCCGTATAATTATGTATACACTGCCATCTTGTGGCCACGACATATCACGCTCCCACGAGTTAATATGACGTTCCCACGAAATAATAACTTGTGGCCACGGCGTATTATCACGTACCCACAAGTTAATATGTTGTGACCACGGAAGAACTAGTCTAAGTGAACCAAACATGCCCCCTCTCGGTCACAGTAAATGCTTCGTTCGACTTTTCGTAGATCATCTACTCTTCCCTGTGCGTAACCTCTGACCTACTTTCTGTACGATCCGAAATTCTGCGCTTTGAATTTTCAACACTGAATTTGATGTTCCGAATTTTTTTTTTATCTTGAAAACCTGAAGTTGTAATTTTTAAAAACTGAATATTTGAAGTCTTAGAAATCAGAACAAAAATCTGCTGTTTAAAACAAGTCTATTAGAAAATATGCTATTTGAAAATTCAGTTGTGTTCAATTTCAAATGTTCAATATTCAAGTTTAAAAAAATCAAATTCAGAACTATGTTAAATGCCATATAATATTCAGTTTTGTTAAATGACACTTGTCAATAATTCAAACTTGTACAATTCAAATTCAAAAAGTATTGTCATAATATGAGCTCCATACGTTCACACCAGACCTGAATAAGCGTTAAGCACGAGTGATTTACATGTTAAGTCAATGTAAAGACGCGATATTGACATCCTGCGGCACGATGCGTGCAAATGAAGCAATTCACACGAATTGAGTGTTTCACGCGTAAATTTAAAAATAAAAAAAGTATCGCCGTTAATCTATTCTCAAAGTTGGGTTGGGAGCTGGGTCTATACTACGCAAGCTATGATGACTTTCACCTTGATAGTTTAGCACGGATGTATACCTAGCCGAATTGCACTGTAGGGGCGAGAACGAGTCTTGCCTACTATGAAATTACCACATCAAACGAGACGTGCTAACATGGATGCAGCTATGAAGCCGCCGGGTTTGCTTCAGGGCAGGTGCGTTGCTAGACCCTTTTTACCGGGGCACGTGCGTGAGTTATAATTTACTTTGATAATCCCGAAATAAAGACATTAAACTATATGCAACAACTGATTTGACGCTTCTAAAAGCAACACAGTTTAACCGAAGACTATGCACGCAGATATCCATGCCCGTGCGCATCTGTGTATTTAACTGCAATGCTCACGTCGCGCAGCCTTTTACGCAGAAGTACATGCAGTGTAGGAATAGTTGGTTACACAATTTTGTATAGTTAATTGTGTTGTAAATGCAATTGTCAAACAGTTTGTGATGCATTTTGGAAACAGGAGACGAGCCCCTGGTCTAATGTGCCACCTGGCTTGAGAAACCCGTTCTCAAAGACTTTTAGTCACATATACATAGTAGCACACATATTCTGAATGCTTTCGGCAGAATTCAGATTAGCCATTTTAATCTAGATTAATTCCAAGATTACAGTGAGATTAATCTAGACCACTAATATATATATATATATATATATATATATATATGTGTGTGTGTGTGTGTGTGTGTGTGTGCTGGTCATATAATTAGAATATCTTCAAAAAGTTGATTTATTTCACTAATTCCAATCAATAAGTGAAACTTGTATAATGTATACATTCATTCCACACAGCTAATTAACTCAAAACACCTGCAAAGGCCTTTAAATGGTCCCTCAGTCTAGTTCTGTACGCTACATAATCATGGGGAAGACTGCTGATTTGACAGTTGTCCAAAAGACGACCATTGACACCTTGCACAAGGAGGGCAAGACACAAAAGGTCATTGCAAAAGAGGCTGGCTGTTCACAGAACTCTGTGTCCAAACACATTAATAGAGAAGCGAAGGGAAGGAAAAGATGTGGTAGAAAAAAGTGTACAAGCAACAGGGATAACCGCACCCTGGAGAGAATTGTGAAACAAAACCCGTTCAAAAATGTGGGGGAGATTCACAAAGAGTGGACTGTCAGTGCTTCAAGAACCACTACGCACAGACGTACTGTATACAAGACATGGGTTTCAGCTGTCGCATCCCTTGTGTCAAGCCACTCTTGAACGACAGACAGCGTCAGAAGCGTCTCACCTGGGCTAAAGACAAAAAGGACTGGACTGCTGCTGAGTGGTCCAAAGTTATGTTCTCTGATGAAAGTAAATTTTGCATTTCCTTTGGAAATCAGGGTCCCAGAGTCTGGAGGAAGAAAGGACAGGCACAGAATCCACGTTGCTTGAGGTCCAGTGTAAAGTTTCCACAGTCAGTGATGGTTTGGGGTGCCATGTCATCTGCTGGTGTTGGTCCACTGTGTTTTCTGAGGTCCAAGGTCAACGCAGCTGTATACCAGGACGTTTTAGAGCACTTCATGCTTCCTGCTGCTGACCAACTTTATGGAAATGCAGATTTAATTTTCCAACAGGACTTGGCACCTGCACACAGTGCCAAAGCTACCAGGTTTAAGGACCATGGTATCCCTGTTCTTAATTGGCCAGCAAACTCGCCTGACCTTAACCCCCAGAAAATCTATGGGGTATTGTGAAGAGGAAGATGCGATATGCCAGACCCAACAATGCAGAAGGGATGATAGAAGGCCACTATCAGAGCAATCTGGGCTCTCATAACACCTGAGCAGTGCCACAGACTGATCGACTCCATGCCACGCCACATTGCTGCAATGTGGCGTGCTTTCTAAATCCTTTCTTTGTATTGGTCATAAGTAATATTCTAATTTTCTGAGATACTGAATTGGGGTTTTCATTAGTTGTCAGTTATAATCATCAAAATTAAAAGAAATAAACATTTGAAATATATCAGTCTGTGTGAAATAAATGTATACATTATACAAGTCTCACTTCTTCAATGGAATTAGTAAAATAAATCAACTTTTTGAAGATATTCTAATTGTATGACCAGCACCTGTATACATATGGAGACTACAAGCTAGTTAAAGCCAGCAAATTGAGGATATTTGCCGTATTTGTCACGGTTCTCACATCTGCCGTGTCCTCATGTCGCGTCATCTGTGTGTATGTATGTGTGTCATTACGTTGTGCGTCACTCTGATTCAGCGCAGCTGCCAATCAGTCCCGCACCAGGTGTCATGCATTTCCCCACGGCTATTTATACTCACCCAGATCTCCTCTTCCCCGTCAGATTGTTCTCCTAGATCACCGTTGTTGGATGTACGTGTTGGATTTGTCTTCGTGTGTGGAATTCGTTGTGGGATTGTCGTTGTCTTGGTTTCACTGGATTCACGCCTGCACCACGGACTCTTCACTCGTCATCTCACCTGCCATCTAGCCTCTGTGCCACTCAGCCGGGAGATCTTCACCATCACCATTGTCATCGTTGTTCATCTTGCTTACCCTCAATAAACTGGTTATACTGCATTCTTGCTTCCTCTCCTTCTTACCGTTACAGAACAATCTGACCACCAATGGAAGCAGCAGGCACCACACAGGGCACCGCGGAGGACGCACTCCGCGAATGCATCTCCCGGCTGGAGATTCAAGAGAGGAACACCGCCATCTCAGGGAATGCCATCAACACCCTAGTGGCACAGGTGTCCGAGCTGACCCAGTCTTTGCGCCAGATGCAATTTCCCACTGCGCCGTTCGATGCACTTTACGTTACAACCCCGCACATTTCCTAGTGAGGAAAGCAAGGTGGCGTTCGTGCTCACCCTGTTGACGGGGAGGGCGGCATTGTGGGGAACGGCGGTGTTGGAAAACCAAGATCCTTGTTGCGCCTCGTTCACAGCACTCTCCGCCGAGATGAAACGGGTCTTCGACCGCGCGGCCTCTGGCAGAGAGGCTGCGCGGACACTGGCGGATCTCCGACAGGGGGGGAGGTCCGTCTCTGATTACAGCATCGAGTTTCGAACCCTGGCGGCGGAGTGCCAGTGGAACGAGGAAGCGCAGTGGGACATGTTCCTGCATGGGTTGGCTGACCGCGTCCAGAAGGAGATCTACGCCCTGGACCTACCCGCCAACCTCAACGGCCTGATAGACCTGGCCCTGCGGGTAGATGCTCGACTCTCCCGAGCCGAGCGACGATGGACATCCGTTCGGCTCCCCCCTGGGGAGGGCTTTCCACCTCGAGCCAGCGGCAGCAACGCGGTCAGCCCATTCAACGATCCCGAGCCCATGCAGGTGGGTCGAGCTTGGCTTTCTCGGGAGGAGAAGGAGAGGCGGAGGTCCCAGGGCCTTTGCCTCTGTTGTGGAGCAGCTGGCCATTTCGCCTTTAGCTGCCCCGTAAAAGGGCCAGCCCGGCAGTAAGTATGAGGCTACTGTCGGGTGGGATCTCCGCTAACAAGTCCTCGTCCAGCAACACCTCCACGCTCCTCCCGGTTAGGCTTAGATGGCAGCAACAGGATCTTCACTGCACTGCACTTCTGGATTCGGGAGCCGAGGGTAACTTCATGGATTTTTCTTTTGCACTGCATAATCATGTTCCCATTCATCCCCTCACAGAAACCATCGCCGTCCACGCTCTCAATGGCCACTCCCTTCCCACCATCACCTCCATTACTGATCCTGTTACTCTCACGGTGTCTGGCAACCACCGTGAGAATATTTCATTTTACATTTTGGATTCCCCTCACGCACCCGTTGTTCTTGGACATCCCTGGCTTGTTAAACACAACCCCCGGATTGATTGGCAGCTGAAGTCGGTGGCTGAATGGAGCGTTAAGTGTTATGAGTCTTGTCTTGTGTCTGCTTGTTCATCTGTTTCTAGTTCTGTGTTTCAGGAGAAGGCGGCGGATCTGAGTAACGTGCCCACGGAGTACCTCGACCTGAAGGAAGTGTTCAGTAAGTCTCGGGCTGCTTCTCTCCCTCCTCACCGTCCCTATGACTGTGCTATAGAGTTATTACCAGGTACGTCTCCGCCTAAGGGCAAGTTATATTCACTTTCAGTTCCTGAAAGAGAGGCCATGGAGAAATACATTTCTGATTCTCTAGCAGCCGGGCTCATACGACCCTCCTCTTCTCCAGCGGGGGAGGGATTCTTTTTTGTGGGGAAGAAGGACGGATCTCTGCGACCTTGTATTGATTACCGAGGGCTGAATAATATTACGGTAAAGAATACTTATCCTTTGCCGTTAATATCTTCAGCCTTCGAGAGGTTGCAGGGAGCGTCCGTCTTCACGAAATTGGATTTAAGAAATGCTTATCATTTGGTCCGCATCAGGGGGGGAGATGAGTGGAAGACTGCCTTTAACACCCCCAGGGGGCACTTTGAATACTTGGTCATGCCCTTCGGCTTGTCCAACTCCCCAGGGGTCTTCCAGGCACTCGTCAATGACGTGTTGAGAGACATGGTCGATCAGTTCATTTATGTCTACCTGGACGACATATTGATTTTTTCTTCTTCTCTCCAGGAACACGTTCAACACGTCAGACGAGTGCTTCAGCGGCTGTTAGAGAATGGGCTTTTTGTCAAGGCGGAGAAATGCGATTTTCATGCACAGTCTGTTCCTTTCCTAGGGTACATCGTGTCGGCCGAGGGCATGCGCATGGATCCCGAGAAGGTTAGAGCTGTGGTGGATTGGCCAACCCCAGATTCCCGTAAGGCCCTGCAGAGGTTTCTGGGTTTTGCCAATTTTTACCGGTGTTTTATTCGCAATTACAGCCAACTAGCCGCACCTCTGACCGCCTTGACCTCCCCCAGAACGACGTTCAGGTGGTCAGACGCAGCAGAAGCTGCGTTTGCCAAACTTAAAAGTCGCTTCGTTTCGGCTCCCATCCTTGTCACCCCTGATCCATCACGTCAGTTTGTGGTGGAGGTCGATGCGTCAGAGGTGGGGGTAGGTGCGGTGCTATCCCAGCGCTCACCCGCGGACGACAAGATGCATCCTTGCGCGTTTTTCTCACATCGCATGTCGCCAGCTGAATCAAATTACGATATTGGTAACAGAGAGCTGTTGGCAGTCAAACTAGCATTGGAGGAATGGCGCCACTGGTTGGAAGGGTCGGGGGTACCTTTTATTGTTTGGACTGATCACAAGAATTTAGAATACATCAGAACTGCCAAAAGATTGAACTCTAGGCAGGCTCGGTGGGCACTTTTTTTCGGACGCTTTAATTTTACCTTATCGTACCGCCCAGGTTCTAAAAACACCAAACCCGATTCTTTATCTCGTATTTTTGACCGCTCCGATCGCCCGTCCACTCCCGAGGGTATTTTTCCTGAGACACTTATTGTCTCTGCCCTCATCTGGGAGGTCGAATCGAAGGTTAAAACAGCCTTACATGGGGTAACGCCCCCGGCCGGTTGCCCACCGAACCGTTTATTTGTACCAGAGCGCTTACGGTCCGAAGTTATCCAGTGGGGACATTCTTCCAATGTGGCTTGTCATCCAGGGGTTAGTCGCACCTTACATTTGGTCAAACAACGATT
Organism: Garra rufa; assembly: GCF_049309525.1. NCBI lineage: Eukaryota > Metazoa > Chordata > Actinopteri > Cypriniformes > Cyprinidae > Garra > Garra rufa. The sequence continues at coordinate 4,378,876 of NC_133384.1, read as the reverse complement.
TTGGTGGCCTCTTATGGCTCGAGACGTTCGCAGTTTTGTTTTGGCTTGCTCAGTTTGTGCCATTGGTAAGACCTCTAACAGACCTCCAGATGGGCTCCTACAACCGCTGCCTATCCCTTCAAGACCCTGGTCCCATATCGCTCTAGATTTTGTTACCGCCCTCCCACCCTCCCAGGGTAACACGGTAGTTTTGACCGTGGTGGACCGGTTCTCGAAGGCGGTTCATTTTATCCCCTTGCCCAAATTACCTTCAGCCAAGGAGACAGCGTTGGCAGTCGTAGACCACGTCTTTCGGTTACATGGCCTCCCGACGGACGGACGGACAAATTTTGGCGAGAGTTTTGTAAACTTCTGGGGGCCACTGTTAGTCTCTCGTCGGGGTTCCATCCTCAAAGCAATGGACAAACTGAGAGAGCCAACCAAGATTTGGAGAGAACGTTACGATGTATGGTCGCTAGAAATCCTTCCTCCTGGAGCCAGCAGCTGTCTATGGTGGAGTACGCCCACAATTCGTTGCCAGTATCAGCCACGGGCCTATCTCCATTTGAATGTAGTATAGGGTACCAGCCACCAATTTTTCCCAGTCTGGAATCCGAAGTCGCGGTTCCCTCTGCCCACGCCTTTGTCCAGAGGTGTCATCGCACTTGGACCAGAGCCCGTGAGACTCTGGTCCGAGTGGGAGAGCGCACCAAGGCTAAAGCCGATCGCCACCAGTCTAAGCCTCCCGTATACGTCGTCGGTTCTAAAGTGTGGCTTTCTACCAAGGATATTCCATTGCGTTCCGTTTCGAATAAACTTGCTCCCAAATTTATTGGCCCGTTTCCTGTCACCAAGATCATTAGTCCGGTGGCAGTCCGCCTCAAACTTCCTCCAGTGTACAGGAGAATTCATCCCGTGTTTCATGTTTCCAAGATTAAACCTGTTTTCTTTGCACGAATTAATCCGCCAGTCCCGGTTCCCCCACCGCCGCGACTCGTAGACGGGGAACCAACCTATTCGGTCAATCGTATTCTGGACTCGAGGCGGAGGGGACGCGGATTTCAGTACTTGGTGGACTGGGAAGGTTACGGTCCGGAGGAGAGAAGTTGGGTACCTGCCAGAGACATTCTGGATCACTCTCTTATTGATGATTACAATCAACAGGTACAGGAGTCTGGGAACGTCAGGAGACGTTCCTAGGGGAGGGGGTACTGTCACGGTTCTCACATCTGCCGTGTCCTCATGTCGCGTCATCTGTGTGTATGTATGTGTGTCATTACGTTGTGCGTCACTCTGATTCAGCGCAGCTGCCAATCAGTCCCGCACCAGGTGTCATGCATTTCCCCACGGCTATTTATACTCACCCAGATCTCCTCTTCCCCGTCAGATTGTTCTCCTAGATCACCGTTGTTGGATGTACGTGTTGGATTTGTCTTCGTGTGTGGAATTCGTCGTGGGATTGTCGTTGTCTTGGTTTCACTGGATTCACGCCTGCACCACGGACTCTTCACTCGTCATCTCACCTCAGCCGGGAGATCTTCACCATCACCATTGTCATCGTTGTTCATCTTGCTTACCCTCAATAAACTGGTTATACTGCATTCTTGCTTCCTCTCCTTCTTACCGTTACAGTATTTTACAACTACTTTCCATGCTCAAAAGTGAGTTTTGATTTAGTAACTTGAGTAAATCTGTGCTGGCTCAAGCCGTGAACAGTTTCAGATGATTAAGTCAATTTGGTTAGCTGGATTGTTCAAGAATGATTCGTTAATGAATGATTTGTTTGTTTTTGAACCAATCATCACTCCATTTGCCTGGAGCTATAGATTACAGGTAATAATGTTGTAAATAATGTTCAGTTTCTTGCACAGACTGATCATTTCACTTCATATGACCTCAATAAATTGTCATGAGCCAAGGGTATTTACATACATTTATACATTTTGTCTTGCCTGTACAGTATACTTTTTTGACTCTCGAGTCATGGTATCTGTTGACTTGCATTTCATGAATCACCAATGTAATGAATCAAACATTGTTTAAGCTAAAAAATATTTTTACTGTTCTACTATTTAAATTTTTGGTTGAATTATCCGTTTAACTGTACACAAACTTTGAAGCCATATAAACCCAACATGAGTTTACACCATAAGTAAATTTTACAAAGATTTTGCCTCCTTCTATCAAGGACATTCTATTTTTAATTAAACGTTGTCATTGAACCAGTTGCCTCATTAGAAGTTTTTTTTTTTTTTTTTTTTTTTTTTTTTTTTTTTTTTTCCAAAGTGAACAGAACCCTAACTTTGAGTATTAAACTGTTAATGCCATAAAATGTATGCAAAAATTCCAAAGATTTACATTAAATGATGAACCCAAGAATCTAGATGATCATGAGGAATATCATAAAGACTTTAAGGTGAGCTCTTTTAACCTAGACCTGCTACTAGAGTTTGGGTACATTGTTTTAGGAATGTACGAAAGATAATAAGCTTCAAAAGATGAACTGACTGACATCTCTACAAATGGCCTTGCATCTCTAACAAATAAAAACACCATGGAGATGAGCACTTGGAAAATGACCTCTTGCACTGCATTTCAGTTCAGATAAAGCCTGTGTAAAATACTGGAAAAGCGGAGGAGTAGATGTCAGAAATCATAGGCAGGGATCGCAACCTCTTTCAGTGTTACTAGAAATGCGATGATTATAATGGGTGAAGTTGAGTAGGGAAAAGTGTTGAATGAATACAGTCGGGACTCTCATAAGCTTTCTAGTGCAATTTTGATGAAACGGGTATTGATCTTTTTTTGTCCTCATCACACAAAAGCCATTCCCTTGCACCCATATTACCCAGAGAGACATTTGTTCATCTAGCACAGATTCAGGAGCAACATCCTCCGTTCAACAACCGCCATGTTGAGAATATCAGAAACAGCAACTGTAATAGGCAATTTTATGGAATAGTACACCCAAAAATGATTTATCATTATTTACTCACCCTCATGTCAACCTATACACTTTATTTTAAGAATCAATTCTCACTATTAACTACTTATTAGCATTTACTATACTGTTTGTACAACATATTGGCTGTTTATTAGTACTTATAAACAATATATTAATGCCTTATTCTGAATGACCATATATAAACCATGCCACTACCTAAGCTTAACTACCTTACAAATTAAAGTGAGAAAAAAAATTATTTGATCCCTTGCTGATTTTGTACATTTGCCCACTGACAAAAAAATGATCAGTCTATAATTTTAATGGTTGTACAGGTAACAAGCTGAGATTAGGAGCACTCTTTTAAAGGGGGTGCTCCTAATCACAGTTTGTTACCTGAATAAAAGACACCTGTCCACAGAAGCAATCAATCAGATTCCAAACTCTCCACCATGGCCAAGACCAATTAGCTGTCCAAGGATGTCAGGAACAAGATTGTAGACCTACACAAGGCTGGAATGGGCTACAAGACCATCGCCAAGCAGCTTGGTAAGAAGGTGACAACAGTTGGTGCAATTATTTGCAAATAGAAAAAAAACAAGAAATAAGTGTCAATCTCCCTCCGTCCTTAGCTCTTTGCAAGATCTTACCTTGTGGAGTTTCAATGGTGATGGGAATTCTGAGGAATCAGCCCAGAACTACACAGGAGGATCTTGTCAATGATCTCAAAGAAGCTGGGACTATAGTCACCAAGAAAACAATTGGTAACACACTACGGCGTGGAATCCTGAAATCCTGCAGTGACCGCAAGGTCCCCCTGCTCAAGAAAGCACATGTACAGGTCCATCTGAAGTCTGTCAATGAACATCTGAATGATTCAAATAAGAAGTGGGTGAGTGTTGTGGTCAGATGAAACCAAAATCAAGCTCTTTGGCATCAACTCAACTCGCTCGTTTGGAGGAGAAGGAATGCTGAATACGACCCCAAGAATACCATCCCCACCGTCAAACATGAAGGTGGAAAATTATGCTTTGGGGGTGTTTTTCTGCTAAAGGGACAGGACAACTGCACAACATCAAAGGGAAGATGGACAGGGCCATGTTCCATCAGGGCCAGGGCATTGAAGCCAGCCAGAGCACTGAAAATGGGTCATGGATAAGTACGACCCAAAACACATGGCCAAAGCAACAAAAGAGTGGCTCAAGAAGAAGGGGTCTTATTTTACTCATTAAAATTCAAATCAATTTATAACTTTTTTGAAATGTGTTTTTCTGGATTTTTGTTTATGTTATTCTGTCTCTCACTGTTCAAATAAACCTACCATTAAATTTATAGATTGATTTTTTTTTTTTTTTTTTTTTTGTCAGTAGGCAAAAGAACAAAATCAGGGGATCAATTTTTTTCCCTCACTGTATTAATTATTAGGAGTTTTAACAAATTAGGAGTTTATTGAAAGAAAACTCTTAGTTAATAATGAATATCTGTTCGCTAATCTAAAGTGCTACCTTTTGGTATGTTGAATAAAAAATAATTTTGAAATTTTGAACTGTTTTCTATACAACCACAGTGCATAGTGACGACATTAAGTCACAAAAAAGACATACTGTAAAACACTACAGGGAAAAAAAAAAGCAGTCTATAAGTCTCATTCTGTATATTTTACACTCCAAATGCATAAATAAAAGTTGATCAAATTTGGTTGGAACAATATTAAGTTGACCCAAATAATTTCAACATAATTGAGTGGCAGTTCTGGAACTAATTAATCTGATTTATTTCAGTTCAAATTAACAGCTAGCATCGCACATGCTAAGTTATTTGACATGTAAATTTATTAAACAAGTAAGATTCCTGTTTATGCTGCACTTTAACCTCTTGTCTAAACAATATGTCCTCTCTCCTCCAGGCCATCACCACTACTCCTACTACTGGGCTATTCCCACTAACTACTGATTAAATTGCCTATCCGGAAAGTTGAATCTCTGGCAATATTCAGGAAACTGCTCAAAATCATCTCTTCCATCAGCACTTAACTGCATCTATGCTTTCTCTATTCCTTTATCCCTCCCTGTTCTAGTTGTACTTTGTATTACTTTGTGTTTATTGCCTCTTTATGGTGAAACACTTGTTGCATTACTCATTTGTAAGTCGCTTTGGATAAAAGCATCTGCTAAATGAATAAATGTAAATGTAAAATATGGGCATTAGCATAGTCTTTGATCACATGGCTGCTGTAATGTATATCTTTAAGTAGCCACCCACAAGCCGAACATGAGCACTACTCTTCAGCACAAGTAAAAAAAAATTCACTTATAACAGAAGCTCTTTCAGGTCTCTCTCTCTTTTATTCTCTTCATCCAGTCCTATGCAAAGCATGCTGAGAACTGTCTGAACACAGTCTGAAGCTAAAAAAAAATCAGAGTCTGTGTCCATCATACATTTATGCATTTTTTTAGGAAATCTGTCAACTCAAATATTCCATTCTAACTCTGACTTTCTTAATTTGTGTTCCAAAGACGAGTGAAGGTCTTACAGGTTTGGAACAACGTGAGGGTAAGTAATTAATGACACAGTTTGCATTTTGGGGTGAACTATCCCTTTACTTCTATTGTGCATGGAAGACCAAATGCTAAAGTTGAAACAGTTGAATTTGTGATAGTCTTTTCCCCCCTATTGTGATTTATATCTGAGTGAAACAGTCAAATGAACATTTTACTTACTAGGGCTGCCCTTGACTAAAGATTTTTCTGGTCGACTAGTAATCGTTCATTTTAAGCATTAGTTGACTAATTGCACATTTTTTAATAAACTATTTAAGTCATAATAATGAGCCTTTAATTGCTTACATAGTCTAATAAGCGCTCAAGCGCACACATAAAGCTTGTCACAGCGCACCGACAGAAGTAATGATTATGAATGTGTCAGAGAAAAACAGTAGGAACTTTTAATAATTTATTGATAAACTGTGCTTTCTTTGTTTTTTCCATTTGAATTAGATCATTTGAAAGTAGACATTTCGCTCTCACTCTATATATTTTTTCATGTCTGTAAGACAAGTATACACAGAGTTTCAGTTAGTTTTTTTTTTTCTCAACATGCTCAAGTTCACAGAGACCGAGATGGCAGAAAGCGCATCCTGTTTTTTTTGTTTGTTTGTTTGTTTTTTTCATTATTTTGTTGTATAATGTTGGAATGTTATGTTTTCTAGGTTAACATTAGATTGACGGTCAAGTTGCTAATACTTGTCCTGATGTCCTGCCCGATGTAGCCTACTGTATTACCACATAGACCAGCCATTAAAAACGATCTGTCTGTCACGGACTGCATTACTTCGCCACTTCTTGTGGATTTTTATTTTTTTCTGCAGCTAAGCGACTAATAAAATGTTGGTTGACCAAGCCTCTTCTCATCGACTAATGGTTAGTCGACTGTTAGGGGGCCCTATTACATCGTATGCACATCTGCACTTTGTTGTTTCTGATGAAAGAATTTGCAAGAAAGTAGAGTTAAGTCAGTGAGTGTGCACACTGAACAAATCACTGGGGTTTTAGCGATAACCTCTGATTGGCCATTGCATTCATAAGTTCAACATAATCATGTCATTGGTTATCACATGCAGCACTGTAAAAGCGTGTATCTCTGGCTCAGTGCAGATTTTACTTTCGTAGCTGATGATGTGCTGCACAGAACATTCTAATCATTACCAGTGTGATCATATCAAAATACTTAGCTTTTTTTTTTTTTTTTTTTTTTTGTCTTTTGGAAGCTGAATTCAAAATCCACTTGGCTCAAAAATCGGAGGGGGAATGTTCTCACTCGGTTTGAATGGGCACAATGCCTCTAAAGTGTTATCTGAGTGTAAGGAACAACCATATCAGATTGTACTTATTATTTGAAATGTGCATTTTTGAAGATCTGGGCATTTCTAATTGAATTAGATAGGAGCTGTGCTTGTACTGACCCTAAGGGTGCTTTCACACCCCATATGTGAAAACAGCAACTGCACTCGGATCTGCTTCAAAACAATCGGTCCGAGATCACCTGAGGTGGTCTCGGCTCGATTGAAAAATAACTCTGGAGTGGTTCAGTTGTAGTGAGAAAACAACAAACTTTCCCAATGAATCCTGGACTCCTGTTCAAAATAAATTAATATAATGCCAGCTACAGAAAACCTAACAATAAGCCCACAGAGTTGTTGCCGTTCCTCCCTGACGGATGACAGATATGAGCGTAATCCCTGAAAATAAATGGTGGAATGTTTACTCAATAGGACAGTTTACTCGCGCATGACTTGTAGAAACTTTTCTGTGTGAAAGCGAACCGCACCAAGAATAATTTTAATTATAATAATTTTAATTCCTGTTTTGGAAAAAAACAGTTGGTCTGAAAGATAGCTGACTTATCTTGAAAAGGATTCGATGGCATGATAAGAGATGCAAGAACCAATGATGCCACCAGTTTTGAGTTCCGTTTGAGTTTTGTAGTCCATTTCAGAACGTTTTCTAAAATAATTTATTCTGACTGTGGTCATGTGGTCAATTTTGCATTATACTGTAATAACTAACTTTTTATAGCTTTCATGGTATTTTGTGATCTCTTTATCTTTTTTTTAATAAAACAGTTAACTTATACAAGATGTGCATCACTCCCTGACAGAGTTTATTTTTGCTATAATGATCAGCTGACTGTACATTATCCCCTGCATAACATGTTTGGACACCCCTGCCATAGAAGAACCATTTTTGGTTCCCCAAAAACCTTTTATAGTAACAGTTCTTAAAAGAACCATTGATAATACGTGGTCACTATTAACTGAACAACAGAAAATATATATGATAATGAAATATATATCATAATATAGTGTCTCATTTTGTGTTCCACAGGGACAGCATAAGGGTATGGAAATTAAATTTTTGGCTCAAGTATTTCTCCAACTTATGATCGCCACATAGCATGTCTTGCTTAGATAAATTGGATTGTCTCTTAATCCGAGAAAATAAAATAAAGTGAATTAATTTAAGATTTGTTAGTGTAGAAGTGTTTTTCACAGACGTTTCTTTTTTCTTTTTATGCTAAAGATGTTAATATTAAATGTGGCTCTGAGGCTTTGGTGAGATTTATCAGAGGTAAACAGATACGGGCCCTCAAGCTACAAGCAAACGTGTTTTGCGCTGCTTCAATTTTCAGGCTGAAACTATCACATGCTGCAGATTCATCCAAGATATTTTCTGTTTACAGTTTTCATTCTTTGCAGCCATAATTTTTAATTCTTTCTGACTGTTGTTTTTGGCTTATTTTGGAAAATGTTTTCCATCCGGTTTCTTCTTGTGGGAGTTTTGTTTCGGCACAAAAGAATGCTCGCAGAATAAACAAGCGCTAAATGGCGGAAATTGCTTTGTAGACTTCTTAATGACGCTTGTACTCTTCCTCCCCCTCTTCAGAATATTTTGGTCACAGATAAGCATGTAATCGCTGGAGATGCACACCCGCCGACTGCAGTCCTTTGATGTCTACAAGCCCTTCTCAAACCCTCTTAAAATGCTCAAAATTTAAAAGCCAGAAAACAGATGTAATAGAATCTTGCCGTCGCCTCTAAGGAAATTGTCAACAGAAATGATACGGTTCTCCACAACTGGCTAATGAGGAAAAAAACGTGACTTAGAGGCAGCACGATTTCTTTCTTAACCTGGGTCTCTTCTACTTTACTTTCTCTTTGGCACCGACAAGGGAAGGAAGTGTCATCATTACAACTGCTAGATCATGTTGTTCCTAAGATCCATTCAGACCAGTCCAGGATAAGTACATGCCTGTTAAATGCATTGTATGAAAGCGTGCAATCAGGCTACAAATGAAGCAAGCTAAACATGAATTTGGCCTTTGTGAGGCAAAATACTGAGATTGAGCTAACCTGAAGAACTTAACCTATGGATATAATGAATTACAAAAAGTGTTTAACATGTAAGGCCATTAAATATCCACCTTTTTCTTCCCGTAAGAGCGGGTGTGGCCATTTGTAAACTTTATGGGTCTGATTTTCAATCTAATCAGCATCCAGGTAGTTTTGCTGCTTGATATAACAATTTGTGTCTTACCATATTGTTTTAATGATGTATTATCTTAACTATGACCACACTGGTTTGTAGTGCAAACACTTTCCCTGTTTACTGCACATTGTTATTCTTCTCATTATTTCCCTATGGAGTTATTTCACGATGCCTCATCGGCCATATTGGTGGCACAGAATGTGAACAATGCCACTGAACTGAACAGAACTTGCATATTTTGCTGATTATTGATGCTGAAAATGGACAATAACTGTCATGTTTTGGGCAGTGCTAATTGCTGAACCAGAAAAAAAAAAAAAAAAAAAAAAAACATTTGGAGTACTATAAAGTACTGCCAAAAGTTATAAGAAATCAAGGAAAAGAGTGCAAAATACTGTCTGAGAAAAGAAGGCATTTGTGGTTGGCTAAACTGAACCAGGGTTTCAAGGGAAAGAATCTTGACAACATTGAAGTTTGTTCTTACTATTCCAGTCAAATAGGTGAAATATTAGGCTAATATCTTAACCGATTTGTGCCCAAATTTTTCTGAATGGTTTCATGCATATAGTTGTGTTAATAGTGTTCTATGTGAACATGTTCTGCATTTATTATTCCCAGGTTTTGTTTTTTGTTTTTTCTTGAAAATTGTATTTGCCAGTGGGCAAATGTGTTGTATGCACCCCTTCGATGTCAAATTTTAATAGGATGAGAACATTTGGCATCTAACTCAAAATAACTGCTTTCAACACCCTGCTTAAAAAAATACAGCTAAAACCAGCTTAAGTTGGTTTAAACTGGAAGTAGTTGGTTTTAGCTGGTCTTCCGGCCTGGCTAGGCTGGTTTTAGCTGGTTGTTCCAGCTGGTCTCCCAGCCAGACAAGCTAAGTAAGTGGCCAAAACCCATCTAAAACCAGCCTGCTGACTAACTAAACTCAGGCTGGATTACCAGCTAAAACCAGACCAAACTTGTTTGCTGGTTTTAGCTAGTTTAAGACGGAAGTAGCTGGTTTTATCTGGTCCCCCAGCCTGGGTAGGCTGGTTTTAGCTGGTTGTTCCAGCTGGTCTCCCTGACTGGCCAGCTAAGAAAGTGGCCAAAACCCCTCTAAAACCAGCCTGCTGACGAGCCACGACCATCTTAAACCAAAGTGGATTTTCAGATAAAGCCAGCCTAAGCCTGTTGGCTGGTCTTAGCTGGTTTAAGGAAGTAGCTGCTTTTAGCTGGTTAGGCTGGTTTTAGCTGGTTGTTCCAGCTGGTCTCCCAGCCTGACCAGCTAAAAAAAGTGACCAAAACCCCTATAAAACCACACTGCTGACCAGGTATGACCAGCTAAAACCAGACTGGATGACCAGCCAAAATGTAGGCTGGGTATAGCTGTTTTTATTTAGCAGGGAAGATCAATCTTTATTCATAAACAATGTATAAAAGTCAAAGAACATTCGATGCAAACCCAAAAAGCTGCATCTAATTTATAATCTCTTGAATATAAAAACACAACAGACAACAAATCCATTTGTCTTAAAATGGTGGAACAAAGTTCAGCCATTAAGTTGCCCCAAAAGGGCATTTTGTATCAAAAAGTTAAATGAAAACAAATAAATAAAAATAAATATATATGTACATTTTCTAAAGAAAATGTGAGTGGTGCTTGTCGTGACAAAACTCGGCACAAGGCACTAATAGTAACCCTAATCATATTAGCATCATTTTAAGAACATGCTAACAACATGTTAATTGTGTTAGCATAATGTTAACAACATGCTAACACAAGTAAAATGTTAAAACAAAATTAGCATTGTTAGCATGTTGCTAGCATGTTTTTTTTAACATGAAGGTAACATGATTAGCATGATGCTAGCAACAGTATAACCCATTTCCATATGATATATGTACTTACAAGTTAGTTGTCGCTTGGACTTTTGATTAAGTGTACAAAAAACTATAGATCTCTTGTAATGTTTGTTATGTTTGGATGATTCTAAAGAGCCTCGTGATTATGTAAATATATGTCAAAAAAAAAAAAAAAAACTTGTTAGTAACATGAAAATTAACTTTCTTTGGGAGGGTTTACCCTCGCCATACTTCCTGGAAGTAGGGGTAGAAAGTTGACAGCCTCATGTTTTTTTGGTGTTAAAATCCTTTATTTGGTTGTTTGCTTGCATGTCATTGAGACATAAAACATAAATAACATCTAGAAAAATACCTACAAAAGGAAAATGATAACTATAAACTGTGGCAACTATAGTTGCCGGTGGACAATTACTGCTTATACGTATCTTTACCATCTATTAACTTTAGTTTGTCAAAATATCGTACCCTTTTCTGCTTACTATGCCCTGCTCTATATGATTTAGCAGCTTCTACACATTTTTTCCCTTGTGGTTTAGACAGCATAAATTAGCAGAACAATGTATTCTGTAGTACATTAACTGTGCAATAAATATCAGTTTCAAAATTATTCTGATGGTGACTTGTAATAAGGCGAATTGGTCCTGTTTCTTTTCCACAATCCCTTCCAAATGTCTGTTCTGAGAGTTTAGGTTTGGTGAGCTGGTACAAAATTAAACAAAAAGGGCAAACTTTACTGCCAAAGTCGCAAAAACACAGAAAACTGCATACAGTTGATTTAAATTATGCCTTAATATTTTTTGTCGTTCTTAAAGTATTTTAAGACGTACAGTGGTGTGAAAAAGGGTTGGCCCCCTTTCCATTTTTTTTTTTTTTTTTTTTTAGCACATTTGTCACTCTTTAATGTTTCAGATCATCAAACAAATTTAAATATTAATCAAAGATAACACAAGTAAACACAACATGCAGTTTTTGAATGAAGTTTTTTATTATGAAGAGAAAACAAAATCCAAACCCACATGACACTGTGTGAAAAAGTGTTTGCCCCCTAAACTTCATAACTGGTTGGGCCACCCTTAGCAGCAACAACTGCAATCAAGCATTTGCGATAACTTGCAATGAGTCTGTTACAGCGCTGTGCAGGAATTCTGGCCCACTCATCTTGGCAGAATTGTTGTAATTCAGCCACATTGGAGGGTTTTCGAACATGACCCGCCTTTTTAAGGTCATGCCACAGCATCTCAATAAGAGTCAGGTCAGGACTTTGACTAGGCCACTCCAAAGGCTTCATTTAGTTTTTCTTCAGCCATTCAGAGATGGATTTGCTGGTGTGCTTTGGATCATTGTCCTGCTACAGAACCCAAGTTCACTTCAGCTTGAGGTCACCAACAGATGGCCGGACATTGTCCTTCAGGATTTTTTGGTAGACAGCAGAATTCATGGTTCCATTTATCACAGCAAGTCTTTCAGGTCCAGAAGCAGCAAAACAGCCCCAGACCATCACATTACCACCACCATATTTTACTGTTGGTATGATGTTCTTTTTCTGAAATGCTGTGTTACTTTTACGCTAGATGTAATGGGACACACACCTTCCAAAATGTTCAACTTTTGTCTCGTTAGTCCACAGAGTAAACACTTTTTCACACTTCATAACTTCATAACTTCATTTAAAAACTGCATGTTGTGTTTACTTGTGTTATCTTTGATTAATATTTAAATTTGTTTGATGATCTGAAACATTAAAGTGTGACAAACGTGCAAAAAAATCAGGAAAGTGGCAAACACTTTTTCACACCACTGTATTTTGTGTTGACTGACATACGAAAGCACTAGTATTTAATTAGTGAGTTATTCAATATAACATTTAATATAAATATATTTAAATGAACTAAATTGCAACCTTATCATAACAAATATATAATTACAAATGATTTAAATGACATACAATTTTAATACAAATAACTTTTTAGAACCGTCATCATATTGGGATTGTGTCTACGATGCTATAAATGCTGTCAGCTGAGATCTCTGTATCTCTTTGTCTCTTTCAGATGATCCATCCCTATTGACTGCTCACGCACACTTGGATTATAAATCTCCCCAGGTTTGCTCAAACCCTCTACCCCCTCACATTTTTTTCCTCCTACACATCAGTATTCACAATAAGCTTCTTATCTGCTGTGTTCCCCCATCATTCTCCCCAGATGCTTCAACTCTTTCTAGCTGAAGTTCATCATGACTTCAAATGAGGTCCATCTGTCACTCCCAGCCACCCGGTGGCCTTTGCTCTAGCTGTGCCCCGTGGAGGGGTCTCAGAGCGGGTGGGAGCAGGCCTCTCTAACCCCGCCTCCTACTGGGATTACGAATGACTGACAGGCGGTTCACAGCCTTGCCACATACAGTCAGTCAGGACCATTGGCACAAACCTGCAATGTCAACTGCAAACACATCTGAGGCACAAGTCGCTACAGCTGAAAACGGTTTAGAGCGAGTAAATAGAAAAGGTGAGAAATGGCTTTCATCCTGACAGCTTGATCAGTGAGGCTTTGTTTGGCCTTTGCCTTATCTATGCCACTGAATGTGACAGACATCATTTATGGGTTGCCTGTGGACTTTGTCAACATCAAGATGTTAGGTTGTTATGTTAAATGGGTTTATATGGAAAGTATATTTTTCCATGCTGTGACTAGTACTCCATGCTTCCAATAAATGAAAACTTAAAAATCGATAGTTCACCTAAAAATTAATCATTTACTCACCTTCATTACATTCCTGTCATGAGTGAATGTTGAAAAAAAAAATGTTAGGTGAATAGTCTCATATCAACTAGATTCTGAAGAAAATGTGAGGTTTACATAAGCAAAACTCACTGCTATGATTGTAGGTTGTGTCAGTGGTTGTCTGTGCATTGCTATGTGTTGCTAAGGTGTTCTGAGTGGTTGCTAGGGTATTGCTGAGGTGATTACTTACTGGCCCAAGTCAAAAGAGCCCACTTCAATCAGAAAAGTAATAACCTCCTCAACAAGCCACACTATTTGAGGTATCAAAGCCCAAATTTCCTCTCCTTTTTTATTTATTCATTTATTTATTTTGGATGATTATTTATTCTAAACGAATTACAGAAAAGAAGGATTTACAAACCCTTAACAAACAAAGGGTAGAAAGAACTAGAATATATTTTAAAGCTATATGCATTTGAACTCTTTACAAATATTTTTGTATTTACTCTTAATTGTATGCCTAATATACCGTAAAAGATCTGTTAAAGTTTCTTGTCTCTCGCTTTTAAAGGGTTAGTTCACCCAAAAATGAAAATTCTGTCATTTATTATTCACCCTGATGTCTTTCCAAACTTGTAAAACCTTTATTCATCTTCAGAAAACAAATTAAGATGGCTCTAAATGTTCGTGTTCAAAATGATTCAACCCCCAAAAGTTAAATTTGGTGCAGAATCTTTTATTCTTTAACACCACCAATAAATGCTGCTTGGAAGTGCTTAAAAGCTTCAGTCACCTCTCTACTGCAATTGTGGCCCATTCCTTGCCTGAAAAAAGCTTTCAGATTACTGATAATCTTTGGTTTTCACATTGCCACTGCTTTCTTCAAATTCAAAAAAAAAAAAAAAAAAAAGATAATTAGAATTAAATCTGGAGACTAAACAGGCCACTCAAGAATATTCTATGACTGATCCCATAAATTTCAGATGTATACTTTGGGATGATTGTCCTGCAGGAAAGTTTATTGATCATCTGCTTCAGTCTTTGCACCAAAGGCATCACAATTCTTGCCAAAATGGCCTGATAATTCAAAAAATCCATGATATCCTTCATACGGTCATGTTTTCCACTTCCTGCTACAGTAAAACAACCCCATAACAGGACTGATCCACCTCCATGTTTGACCATGGAGATTATGTTTTTCTGCTTATACAGTAAGCTTAGCCTTTTTTGCACCAGACATATCACTGATCCATGGGTCCAAAACTTTCAGTTTTTCCTCCTTTCGTCGGGTCAAGTCTTTGGCTGTACATTTCAGGTGTTTTGCAGTTGCTCTGATCAAACATTTTATGATATTGTGCTTTTTTTGTTCAACACTCTCAAATGTGTTCTGGTACAACACACTTTAAACTAAGGAATAAGGCTACCAGCTGTGTCTCTGGGAACTTTTAATGTCTTGGGATTCTTCATGTAGCCTTAGACTTTCCAATATAATAAGACTATTTCTTCTCTATAGCTTTTGTGAGAGTTCTGTTGACTTTACCAAATTTGCTACTCAACTTCAGCACATGCATGGGCTAACTGGGCTAACTGTATGTATGTGTATCACCTCAAGCTAATTCCATTTTTTTAATAGAGTTTCCAAAGGCTTAATTGTGTTTTAAGACAATTTTGTTCCCTATCATAAAAATAAGTGACTTAAAGGAATAGTTCACCCAAAAATGAATGTTTTTGTTTATCTACTTACCCCCAGGGCATCCAAGATGTAGGTGACTTTGTTTTTTCAGTAGAACACAAACAAAGATTTTTGACTCAAACCGTTGCAGTCTGTCAATCATATAATTGCAGTCAATGGTTACCAAAACTTTAAGAGTAAAAAAAACATACACAGACAAAACCATATTAAACCCTGTGGCTCGTGACGATAGATTGAGCTCTTAAGACACAAAATGATTGGTCTGTGCAAAAAACTGAACAGCATTTATATCATTATTTACCTTTAATGATATATAAAATAATGATATAAATACTGTTCAGTTTCTTGCACAGACCGATCGTTATCTGTCTCAATGTATCGTCACGAGCTGCAGGGTTTAATTTGGTTTTGTCTTGTTCTTAAAATTTTGGTAACCAATGACTGCCATTATGACTGACAGACTGCAACGCTTTGAGTCAAATCTTTGTTTGTGTTCTACTGAAGAAACAAAGTCACCTACATCTTGAATGTCCTGAGGTTAAGCAGATAAACATTACATTTTCATTTTTGGGTGAACTATCCCTTTAAAAAAGCGATGCTGAATAGAAGTTGAATAATTATGACATAGCCGTGTTATTAAAAAATCCTATAACTCAAAAACATGACATTATATATTGACATTACGACTTTTAATATGCCAGTAAACTGTTGTAGATGAAATTTTTATAAAGTCTTGGACTTTCATATAAGCTTGTATTTGTAAAGTACTGCAGTCTCTGGAGGGCTGAATAATTTTGATTGCAACTATGTGTGTTACTTACTACCTTTCTGGGCCTTGAACGTGTCAATTGCATTGCTGTCTGTCCAGGGTCAGAAAGGTCTCGTATTTAATCAAAAATATCCTAATTTGTGTTTTGAAGATAAACAAAGGTCTTGCGGGTTTGAAACAACATTAGAATGAGTAACGAATAACAGGTTTTTCATTATTGGTTGAATTATCTCTTTAATTATGAATTACATTGCATGAATTAGGCCTATGTAATTGATACTTAAATAATTTGCATCACCGAATGGATACTTTCTCCATTTCTGTTAAATATTTAATGTTTATCATCTTACCTCACACTTAGTCACGGTTAAAAATCTAAGCATTGTGTTGGAATTAATTTGGCTGATGTGAAAAGTTAAGCCTATTTTCCTTGATTTCCTTGACATCTCAAACATTTTGACACTGGCCATCACAGAAAATAATTAACTTTTAAAACTTTATATCTTCCCTACATCACAGACAGTGGTGCATAATGGAGTGCAGGAGAGCTACATCAGTATCAAATATTTGATGGGGAAATTCGGCCATTTCTGATTATTGGTGGACTTGTACCCCTCAGTGTCTATAATGGTTACAGCCTTGCTATATGAGCAACAGTGATGTATGTGTAAGCAAATGGCACTAATAAGCCCTCTTAATATGCGTAGTAGGTGTACGAACAATTTTATGCCTCAGCAATAAAATTTGTACCCCATTTATCACTGATAAATAGATTTTGAGTTTTAGCTATTAGCAACTTTGGATAAAGTTATTAAAAAGCTCTTGACAATGAGACCTAATATTTTAATAATGACACCAGTATAACAGTAAGGGCTCATTAATTTTTAAAGAAATGCTAGCAGTTATTTATTTATTTCTATTTCATTACTCCTGGTCTTGCAGATATCTTCCGTTTCAAGACGTGCGGAACGCCGCTGCGATGAAGCGGCCAGCCCCACTGTATGTGCCAGGTTTTCTGTGGCCTCGTGATTGACTCCCCACAGAGAATGGAAGAGTGGAGAGAGGCCTGCCCAGACAGCTAATGTTATTAGTCTCATTACAGCTCCCCAGGAGCTCTGAGGCAGGGGGGCGGCCGCCTGACGCGCTGTTTATTTCCGATAACATCCTCGCAACTACACTGCTCCAATTACGTTCCTCATAATGAACGAGATTATGTCTCTCTCGGCAGCCCCGTGTCATTCGGCGCGAGAAGCGGTGGGGTTTTAGACAGGAACAATCAAAAACTAATGTTGGAAAACATGAGTCAATTTTGATATGAATGTAAATATTGTTGTGGCAGGTGTGTGCTGCGGCATTGTTGAGGTACAAATCACATTTCCTCGATGACTTTTTTGGAATCAAGTAATACTAATTTAAGGAAATTGTCTTGATAGCACAAGCCATGACATTTTTCATCATGCAATAGTGGTGTCGGTAATTAACTTTCTGGGAGAGGGATTTGAAAAGTTTCTTTCTCCCTTAAACTTGTTGGCGTTTTATGACTTCCTTTGAACACAGTTAAAGCCGTAACGGCGAGATAATTCTCCACTTCCAAGTAATTCACCAATCGTGCTCCAGAAATGTAAAAATGAAAATGGCACACACTTGTCCCGACTCCAATTACATTCTCTGATATCAGTCTGGAAGTACATAGCGCTAATTAAAACAGTGTGGTTAACCAACACCCCAGGCCATTCAGTCCTGCAACACTTTGAAATCACTTTCCTTATTGCGGTGCCAATCTCGTATGAGAAAGGGGCTCAAGTTTATTTGAAAGTCTAATGCAATACTCACTTGGTGAACCTTTCGAAAATGAAGTGCCTGCAATAATTTCAGCAATTCCCAAAATGCATATGTGGGTCAAAAATGGACCCAGGCATCAATTTTATTGCTACTTTTCCCTGTGATGTGATCTTCTCATCTCACATACCAGGAATCGCTTAATTAAGGTGTCCTGGATTATGCAAAGCAATTGTTTTCAATAACGTATTTTAAAATGAGGTTTGTCGTTTTAAACATAAATGCAGATGTGCTGAAAAATACACTTGTCACAAGAACTGTTCAAGCTAAATATTTAACTTGTTTTGTTCTTTAATCTAAATAGCCTATATATAAAATTGGGCTTTTAAAGGACATAATTTGCAATAAATTAATAAAAAATAATACTGAATTCTCTGTTTAGCTAAAGCTAATTTCATATCTATTTGTCATTTTATGTATCCCAAATATTCACATTTAAAGGTAAAGTTCACTTCCAGAACAAAAATTTACAGATAACGTACTCACCCCCTTGTCATCCAAGATGCTCATTTTTTTTCTTTCTCTCAGTTCTTTCTTCAGAGGATTTTTCTCCATATAGTGAACTCCTATGGAACTTATATGGTGCCCCGAGTTTTGAAAATGCAGTTTAAATGCGGCTTCAAACAATCCCAAATGCGGTGATCTCAGCTGAGGAAGAAGGGTCCTATCTAGCAAAAAGATTGGTTATTTTGTTTTAAAAATTACATTTTTTTTACTTTTGTATTGTCTTGCTCTGCCTGAACTCTGTTTTTTCGGTTCAAGACAGGGTATTTAGGAAAACTCCCATCTCATTTTCTCCCCTACCTTTTGAAACTTAGAACGATTCAATTTAAGTAGATGATTTTACCATCTCTGTCATCGTCAGAGCGCACTTCCACAGCACATTCAGCATCTGGCTCATATTCGCCATCTCAACCATATTCGCAAAACTATCATTTTCAATGACAGTGACAGAAATTTATATTTTATTGCATACAGTAATTGCTCTGCAGTGAACCCATTCAAACCAATTCAGTTTTTGCTGATGATATTCTTTTGTTTTATGCCTGCGATAATTACGAGTGAAACATCATGTAATTATTATCTTTCAAACAGTGCCACCTCAAGGAATAAAGGTGAATTGCACATATTTAGTCATCAGATATTTACATATTTAAATTACACCATTAAAGTACACACACCTCGGGTCCCTAGCGACCTAGCGACACTTTTTTACAAAAAATTAATAAAAAAAAAAAGCAGACACTTATATTTTATTATTTTTTCTTGTTTTATTGTTTGTAATGAATAGATTGAGGAATACTAAGAAAGCTGCTGTCAAACTTTAAAAAAAATGAAGGAGGGAGAGGGTAGTAAATGATGTCCCGGGTCGCTAAAGACCCGAGGTATGCATTTAAAGGTTAAAGGTCCACTGAAGTGCATTGAAACACAGAGTAATCAATGTGTTGATGTAATTTCAAATAAAACAGGAAAGACAGAATGCGACATATCAAGCAGCCCCGTCCCTTTTTTAAATAGCCAATAGTGTTTTGTTTATATCACAGCTTGGGCTAAAGCCATTGAGCTGGGTAAAGCTGCATTTGACACCATATGACATGCACAATCTATATATAAAACAGCATTCTGTGTAAAATTCAAATGTGTCCAATACATTTTGTGGTCTGCGCCAACTCGTGCATATAATTTACTCCATAGCATTGTGTCTTTGGACCAAAGCAGACTGTGTGTGTGCTGTGGCGGTTTGTGTGACACAAAGTGTAACCAGACTTTATTTGCTTCAACAGAAAGCATATTTACATTGTCTAAATATTTTTCTATCCCCCATCTAGTGCACTACGTGCAATTCAATGGACAGAAAATATAAATTCTGTGAACAAGGGACTGATCTCAGACGCAGCTTTAGCATCTATTTATAGTGTAGGGGGCAAGACGCTTCGGATTCTAGAGAGCATTTGATTGGACAGAAAGTTTGATTAGAAGCTGAAGTGCAGGGTGATGTCATCAAAATTGATTTTCCATACACTTTTAAAAATAAAGGTGCTTCACGATGCCATAGAGGAACCTTTTTGTCTGAATGGTTCCATAAGGAACGTTTAACATCAGAAGGACCTTTCACAAAAGGTTCTTTTTTGGAAAAAGAAGGTTCTTCAGATTATAAAAAGGTAAGAAAGAGATGGTTCTTTAAAGAACCTTTGACTGAATGTTTTTTTTTTTTTTTGTGGAACTTAAAAATGGTTCCTCTATGGCATCGCTGTAAAGAACCTTTTAAAGCACCTTTATTTTTAAGTGTATTGGCGGAAGTGACTGTAAGTTTTGAATGCATATATCTGTAAATGCGAATTTTGTCATTGTTTTGGAGCACACTAGCTTACAGATAACCTTAAGGCTAACATATTTATACTAAAAGCTAAACAACTTTAATTTTGATTTCATTGGGACTTAAATACTATTTTCTCACTTTACATAATTTGCCATAAATTAGTGGAAATAATCTGCAGTACAAATACGTTAGTAATATATGTGGTACTTACTTTTATCTCTACTTTGTTCTCTTCAAATATCATGCCGTCTCATATTTCATCTCAAAACAGTGTTGGCTTTTGTGCAAAATAGTGAAACATAAGAAAAAAAATACATTTCATACATTAAAAGAAGTTCAAATAAAAGTGTCTAAAAATACAGAAACACACATATGTGACCCTGGACCACAAAACCAGTCATAAGGTTAAATTTGACAAAACTGAGATTTATACATCACATGAAAGCTCAATAAATAAGCTTTCTATTGATGTATAGTTTGTTAGGATCGGACAATATTTGGCTGAGATACATCTATTTGAATTCAGAAATCTGAGGGTGCAAAAAAATCTAAAAGACTGAGAAAATCACCTTTAAAGTTGTCCAAATTAGGTTCTTAACAATGCATATTACAAATCAAAAATTACATTTTGATTTATTTATAGTATGAATTTTACAAAAAATCTTAATGGAACATGAACTTTACTTAATTTCCTAATGATTTTTGGCATAAAAGAAAAATCAAAAATTTTGACCCATGCAATTTATTTTTGGCTATTGCTACAAACATACCCCAGCGACTTAAGACTGGTTTTGTGGTCCAGGGTCACATATGTTACTCTCATTGTGCACCAGAAATAGAAAAGGGGCAACCTTTGTTTGAAAATATTTCATTATTGATTTGACATCAGTGTAAATCCCTGTTCCTACTATTATTTGATATAAAGTATGATTTTTTTTTTTAGGTACATGTTCATGTAACATTGCATTCATTAGCACTCTGGACATTCCCGACACTCTGTCTGTCACTTTTGAGTCGTGGGTGTGATAAGAGCTTGTGACAGCGGGTGAGAAAGCTGTTTTTCTTCCTTCTGTCACCCTGAAAACCACAAAAAGCTCTCTCTCATGAGGGGCCATGGGCTTTATATCACCTGTGAAACAGAGGTGGACAGGGCACATGCAGGAAAGAAACAGGTAAGAGTTTCAAATAAAGTTACCGTAAAACATCAGCAAGTTCTAAAATATCTATTATTATAGTACTTAAATTCTTGAGAAATATTTTTGGTTATTTCTGATAAATTTTTAGATACAGCACCTGATAAATTCTTAAAGTACCATGGTACTGAATGATCACTATAGTTGTATACCATGGTATTAATTTACATTTTACTCCAAGGCACTTCAAAGAATACATATAACTACTATGGTATACGCCTTATTCAGCCCGCTGCCATTTTGAATCGAAAACGAGGCTGTGAGGGATAGCAGTCCAGCAGCGCCCACTGTGGCGCATTGTTGCGTACCGGGATGTAGATCGTATAGCCGTAAAATAATAGGTCATTTCACATTTTTCCACAGGACAAAGCGCTCCAGAAAACGCGGACTGATCGACAGGACATATAACCTAACTTTCAGGTAACAATATTGCATTTATTTAAGAAAATGACTGTGGAAACTAGCCGGTTGGCTAATTGCTAATTTATAATGCGAGCATGTTTATCTTCCTTTAAACGTTTACGCAGAGCATGTGATGTATTACTACAACAACTACAACAACTAAACTAAATAGATTACAAAGAACACAAGAGTGCTCAACATTTTACTCAGGATTGTTTTTCAAAAACACTGACTGGAATTAGGACGCTTAAGGAGGGTTCAGCTCCGTCTGTGTTTACCTGGACTCAAAGACCTCACGAAAAGAAAACCTTGCGATTGTAAATGAAAAAGATATTCTTTTTAAATGATGTTTTAAAGATCAACATGTTTAATAGTTTGTGTTAAGAGCCTGCAGTTAAAGTTAGATCGTAAGCCTCTTTCAGACAACATGTTAAGTCATACAAAAAACAGTGGGTTGAAAGTTTATTTTTATGCAAAGAGATCAAAAGATAACAATTATTTATTAGTTTGCCATGTAGTGTTTGATGTCAACCCCTTTTAAAATCGCTAAATGATATTCAGAACATTATTTTTTTGTTTCTGTCTTGCTTTAGACAAGGAAAATGTCATGTTTATCGTAATTTCATAATAAAGGTCGGGAAGACGCTTATGACCTAGCTGCAGGCTCTTAACACAAACCATTCAGCATTTTAATCTATATAACATCATTTGAAAAACTCTATGTAAGCGTTTAAAGGAAGATAAACATGCTCCCATTAGAAATTAGCAGTCTTTCCACAGTCATTTTCTCAAAAAAAAATGCAATATTGTTACCTGAAAGTTAGGTTATTTGTCCTGTCGATCAATCCACGTCTTCTGGAGCTCTTTGTCCTGTGGAAAAATGTGAAATTACCTATTATTTTACGGATATACGATCTACATCCCGGTACGCAACAACGCGCCACAGTGGGCACTGCTGGACTGCTATCCCTCACAGCCTCGTTTTCGATTCAAAATGGCAGCGGGCTGAATAAGGCGTATTGTCATGGATTGGCCAGGTTCTTCCACATCCATCACTCAACGATCACAATCACCAGAGTTCTAACTAGCTGCACCTGCACCTCATCAACCACGCTGCTACAAATAGTCACCACACACACCACTCATTGTCCGGGCTCGTTGATACGAAGCGGACTCATATTGCTACTCTCAGCGAAAGCTACTCCGAGATACTTACCTGTTGCTACTTACCTGTATTACGTCTTTCTTCATCTCTGTCCAGATCCAGTCGTCAGCGGCGAGCGAGCCGTAAGCCTGTCCATTCGTCAAACGGTGTGTGTGTGTGCCGTAAGTCTCCTGGTCCTTAGCCACCGCAAGAGTGGCATTCTGGTGTTCTCCTCCCGTCGTTCCTGCAAGGGAAAAACTTCATTACTCATCCACGGACTTCATCTACGAACTATTCATCAGTGAACTCTATTACTTACCCAATCCACCATCCGGAACCACGTATCACTCTCTGCTGTTTAAATAAACCATTCTTACCGTTACTCACCCTGTTGTCCGTCTGCTTCCCTAACAGGTATATGCTAAATAAATGTTAATTACATTGCTCCTGTCAAACAATAAATGCCATTATAAAGGTACATCCTAAAAATATAGGGTAGGAAAGGATAGATAGATACTACCACACTAATAGAACTAAACGCTGTGTGCCTGAGCTATATTTAGAGTTTGTCGCTGCATAATTTGGTGATGATTATACCAGAGTTGCATCGCCTCTGTGTGAGCATAATTTCCTTCTTGTTCTTTGCTCGTGTGTTTTTTTTTTTTTTTTTTTTTTTTTTTGACAAGCCCACCGGCCACAGGAGGACTGAAATGATTAAATCCGCAGCTGTGAGGACTCAATAGTCACGCAGGAGCAGTGTAAGGAATGAGAACCGGACAGGAGGCCTCAACATGTTGCTGACATTTGTTTTAAATATTGACTTCCTGGCTGTGTTATCACTGCACATTTCATATTTGTAGTTGAGGAGATGGATGAGGAGAAAAGGGAGATGTAGTGTGAATTGGGATTTGTGGAAGGAGCGGTTTGGAGGTAGTACTGCTCGTGTGTGTGTGTGTGTTTGTGAAAGTGTGTAGGAAGGATACTGCTCGTACTCAAGGCTTTCTCTGAAACCCAGCTACCCTGCTGTCTAAGAGAGAATGGTAGAAAACTGTTTGAAATTGTTCTCAACTCTTGCTTCGCACGAACAGCCAGGCACAATATTCTGCATGAAAACTCCATGCACATCAGTCTGACTGTACGTGGCGGTATTCTTATGATTACAGGACTCAAATAAACTGGAAATAAAAAGGACCTTTTCACATAGAGCAAAACTCACATGAATAAGACTTTAAATTGAAGTATTGCATCCACCTGTTCACACCAGAGCTTGCTAATCTATTGCATTAATTTAATGCATTTAATTATACAAATAAATAAATAACCAGACAATAAAAGCAGTCTAGGTTCACTGGAAAACCTTTCTTTCAAAGTAAGGCACTTTCAAAGTTAAATGTCTGCTGAGTGAACTTTCTTTTTTACTTGTCTAGAAAATCCTTCTTGATTTTAGAATGTTTAGAAATGTTGGCTGGAAACAAGACAAAAAATGTAGGTAGGCCTAATAAAAGCATTTTTTGCCATGTAAACCATACCTAATAGTGTTTAAAACAGGAAAACATTCGACCTGATCTCATGACGAAAACATACCTGTGGGACCTTTTTCGCAAGATGTGAAATATGTACCAGTAAGTACATATCATTGCAGTTTCCAACAGAAATGGACACCAGAAGTTAAGATTATAGCTCCATATGTTTCGCTTTTTGGACACAACAAGTTTGTTCGGTAGCTCAGCCAACACAGAACTGGACTTAGACATGGGTATGAATCCTGTGAAAAACATGAGTCACGATGAAAGAGCTGAAAGATGACAGTTCGAAAAACAAGTTGAAACTGCATGCTTGCGATTGTGTTTTTGTCAAATTCGCTTTTGTTCATACTATCGTAGATGGTACTTTAAAACATCACGGAGCATTAGAGTTACAGGTACTCAGTGGACATTTCAAGTCAGAACTGCGGTAGTCTCGCGTTCAGACTGACGGCTGAAGGTATGGAATTCATGGCAGCTTTCATTGGCCAAGGCCCGCCCATAAGACTGTTTGATCGACATGTCAAACAACCAATCACAGTTCGTTTCGTTCAACCTCACGTTTTGGGGTGTGGAAATGCTCCCACAACAACAGACTGGCATGCAACAAGTCAGTCATTGAAATAACCAGCATTGAAAGTTGAATAAGAAGAGGGAGAACAAGCAGTAAGTCAGTAATTTGTTCGCGAACGAGACAAATATAACAACAATGGCGTCTGCATAAGCACATTTTAGCAAAACGCCGAGTAAATCAGTCTGCGCTTTGTTTCCCGGTGGACCGAAAATAAGATTAAAACTAATTTGATGAAGCAACCATGCCATTTTAGCTTGTTTCTACAAGTCTTTGAACTCTTTTCTTTTGTTTCACACACCTGCTCAACTTCACAACTTGTACCAGGTGAGCTACTGAGCAAGTATACTATGTCAGAAAAGTCATACATATTTAGCTGGTTATGTGATGCAAAGGGCCTAAAAATATTGGGCTGCCCTCGAATAAAGATTTTTCTGGTCGACTAGTAGTAGATCATTTTAAGCATTAGTCGACTATTAGTCGCACATTGATTAATAAACCATAGAGATCATATTAATGAGCCTTTAATTGCATACATAAGCACTAATAAGCACTCAAGTGCATGCAAAAAAAGCTTGCCACACCGGCAGATATAATAATTATAAATGTGTCAGGGAAAAACAGCAAGGAGACTGACTGCATTAAAGTTTTAATAATTTATTGATAAACTAGTGCTTTCTTTGTTTTTGGCTTAATAGATGAAGTCGCTGACACTCATCATGACTTGTCATCTACGTAGCAGTGGATGTGCCTAAATGCATGTTTCATACTGTTACAAAATTGGAGAATATTATTTTGTTTTCTATTTAAATTGGTTCATTTAAAATTTGACATTTCACTCTCTATAGAAATAAATTTCTGTAAATTTCTGTCTGTAAGGCAAGTATGCAGAGTTTTAAAGTTTCACGCTCAAGTTCACAGAGACCGAGACGGCAGAAAGCGCAACCTGTTTTTCTTTAATTACTTTACAAAAGAACAACTTTCTTATTGTTATTCTGAGTGCACACAAATAAACGTAGAGTCTTTACAGATTCAAAAGATGTATTAATTTTATCTGTATAACCAAAAATGACGGCATTTTTTAAGAGAAAGTTACCACATGGTGCCTCTATCTGTTATGCAGTGAGTGCGCTACTGTTCAGCTTCCACACTTCAATAGCGCACATTTTTCTAGATTAACATTAGATTGAGTGGCCATGTTAAGTTGTTACTACTTACATATTTTAGATAAAAAAAAAGCCATATTTGAGGTCGATGAATAATAGGTAAGTTTTGGATGTCCTGCCCAATGTACTCTATTACCACATAGACCAGCTGTTAACGATCTGTCTGTCATGAACTGCGTGACTTTGCCACTTCCTGTGGATTTTTTTTTCTCCGACTAATAAAATTTTGGTTGACTAAGCCTCTTCTCGTCGACTAATAGTTATATAATTATAAATACATAATCTGATGTGCAAAAAGGCATAGTTCACCCAAAAATTCAAATTTTGTCATTAATTACTCACTCTCTGAACTACTGATGTCATATTACTTTTTTTAACAATGTCCTTACTACCTTTCATGGCCTTTAACATACTGGTTGCAGTCTACGCAGGGTCAGAAAGCTCTTGCATTTCATCAAAAATATCTTAATTTGTGTTCCAAAGATGAACAAAGGTCTTGCGGGTTTGGAATGACATTAGGGTGTGTAACTAATGACAGAGTTTTCATTTCTGGGTGAACTAACTCTCCAATGTTTCATGGGAAACGCTGTGGTTTTCATGTGAGCTGCTCATTATAACAATGTTTTCCCACCAAAACTATTTACTCTATGGTTTAACATTTTAAGTAGTTGCAGTTTCATGGCTGGTAAAAAAATATATATATTCTCTCCATTCACTGGCCATTGCAGGTGCAGCAAAAGATTCTGTTTTACAAACAATGCACTTTTGTAAAGTGGTTTTAAGGTCATTAAATAGTATTGTGTAAGAAACCGTCTTTGTTAAGATGAAGTTGTTAATCAATAACCTGCACCTGTAATCATACTTTGTGTGAAAAGGAATACAAATTGTTGTTTTACTGCCTCTAGTGATCATTTCAGCTAAAATATTGCAGTGAATTGTATGTATAGATATGTTTTGCAAGGTAGAGGCACATAATTCCATTGAGACTACGATGAATACAAAGGTTACCGCAATTAATCTTGCCCTAAGACTTGTACATAAACATAACAACTTTTGCTACCATTAGAGCACTTTAGGTTACTGGAGGTAAATATACCACTTACCAAAGTAGGCACCTGAATAACATCATTTAAAATGACAGTTCAAAAATAGAATAGATGTGAATGAACATGCCCTATGTGAAAAGACTAAATCTGGCTGAAACATTAGACAGACTGACAAATTTGAGCAAATACTGATATATGTGATTACCTTTAATTAAATCACATCCACATCTTCAGGAAGAATCTATAGTACTATATATACTGTAAGATTTTGGTTTCAGTTCGGTAAGGTTTAAGGTTATTTTTGTCTGGGACCACTGTTCCAGACAGATGTGGAGCTGACAGCTGTTGGACAGATGAATGTGAAAAGTAAGCCCTTCAAGCAGAAGGAACCTCTCAGGACAATGTTCTAGCTGCAACTCTGAAGTGTAAAGTTCACACTCTCTTACCATGCTCCTGAACTCCTGAACAACCAAATGGTAAGAGTGGGATGGTGTTGATCTGAAGTGCTACTCTAAATACAGGTGTAAATAAGGTCCAATGCATCAATCACTCAAACTATCACTCAAAAGTTTATGATTACATTGTGTTTGTAATGTAAATAATTAATAATGTTGCCCCAAGCCTCCTGGACATTATTGTTCTAAACCCATATGCAAGCTTAGTCTGGCAGCTCTGTCACCTTTAATGGCAACATACTAAATATTAAATGCAAGAACATGACTATGGTGGAACACCTGCCTGTTTAATTGGCACACTATGAATCCTCTTCTACACACTTTGACCCTCTGGTCATCGCGTACGGGAGTAAGTATACTGATCTTATTTTGATCGGAGAATAATAATAATCTTCTCACATTCCTGGGCTTTTGACTCTTCTTTTGTGCCATCCATCAGTGCTGTTAGGGGTAATTATCATGACTATATGAAAGGTTGAACTGATACAGGGACCTTTTTGAATGGCACTTCATCAAAGCCCGGCCACACTGTAATGGAGCTCTCTTTCACAGACTTCACACAGACCGCAGCTCTTTCTCTGACCCGTCATGTAAGAGGATGCTTGTCTGAAGGATGTGGGTCAAGTGAGCACCACCCAGATGATACCATCAGGCTAAGTGGAGGTTAAGGTCTATTTCCTGTCCGATAGTAGATATCTGCTGTTAGAACAACAGAACTTGCATTTTCTTTGTGGTGTAAATCTGTGAAAATGGCTCAGTAGAGGCATTGTAATCAGAGAGGAAAATGCACCTCAGGGACACGGCATGTTTGAAATAGCATACTACCGTAACAGAATGCAGTATAGGTCAGTGGCACACCACAAATCTTGAAGCACTGCCACAAACCATGAGACGAGGTGCCACCCATATAATAAGTTCTCATGTCACATGCAAGCATTTGATTCATGGTGCCTCAATGAAATCTGTAATCACACTGTATTCATGTCAGTTTGATACAGCATGTGCAGTGTTAAATAGGCTCGATTTTATACGACACAGTTGACAGCATGCAAATTTTGCTAATTCTCTGTAGTCCCAGGATACTCTGCTACATTTGACAAATGTCAGGTTTTAAACATGGAATCCCACAATACAATGCACACAGTTTGACCTCCTATTTCCAGTGTGGCATGGTTGTTGAATATGATGTAGTCAGGTCTTCCTCCCTTGAAAAAAAAAAAAAAAAAACATTCTCAATATAAAAAAAAAAATGATTAAGAGATTTAACCCAGATCAAGATCTTAAAGAATGAATGCACCTCCAGAATAAAAATGTCCTGATAATTAACTCATCCCCATGTCATCCAAGATGTTCATGTCTTTCTTCATTTTTCTCCATATAGTACACTTTAGTTGGAGCCAATAAGTTGAAAGTCCAAATTGCAATTCCAAGTTGAAATGATGAGAATTAAATTGTAGCAATTAAAGATACAATGTTCTGAGAGTATAACCTGTGCATGCAAATGGCCCAGATTGGGAGCAACGGGAGAAGTTGCCAGGTCCCCGTTCTCATAAATTCAACTTTATTCTCAAAATATTTAAACTTTATTCTTGTAATATTTAGATTTTATTCTCAGAATAATTCCACTTTATCCTCAACACACTTTGACTTTATTCTTAAAATATTGCGACTTTATTCTCAAAATATTTCAAACTCTTGTAATTTCGACTTTCTTCTCATAATTTTGACTTTAGTTTCTAAATATTTTGACTTTATTCTCAAAATTTCAACTTTATTCTCGAAATATTACAAATTTAATCTTGTAATCTTAAATTTATTTTTTATTTTTTTTACGTGGCACTTAAAAGACAATTTACATGTATTTATTTAACTGACATATCAACAGTGATGGGAATAATGGCGCTATAAATAAACGGTGTTACTAACGGCGATACTTTTTTCAGTAACGAGTAATCAAACGAATTACTGTTTCCCCCGTTACAACGCCGTTACCGTTACTGCCAATAAAACGCGCGTTACTATAACTGAGAACACTGAAGCGGTTTTCATACAAGCAGCATCTCTCTCAGCAATAGGTCCTCTCTTTCTCTGGGGTGTGTGTGTTCGGGGCCGGGGTGGGACACATAACCAGTGATGATGATTGGTGTGTCTGTAAAAGTGGTGTAACTGAGAACGCGATGATTGGCTTAGATTGAGTAAATTTCCATTGTTTGCCAATCATAGGCAGAGTAGTGCGGGTGTTCACACACAAGCACACGCACGGTCAGTCGCACACACCAACATCCAGGAGTCACAACGATGGCAAGTCCAACAAGTTCAAAGGTAGCTTTCACAAACTGGAAGTATAAGCACTACTTTTCCCTCGCTGAGGTGAAAGGCAAAATGTTTATGTAACGTGCAACTTGTGACCAGGAAGAAAAAGAGTCTCTCTGCGTTGGTCTGTGCAATAAATATTTAAAGTTCTAAACCATCTATTGTGCTTTATTGTTCCACTATAGTAGTGATAATATTTATAATAATATGTTGAATTTGATAGTTGTCTCTGACATTGTCCCACACCAACATTAAAATAGTGTAGATTAGTGTACAATGTTTTATATTTATTTTATAGTTATATTAAATTAGATTTTTTTTAAGTAACGCAATAGTTACTTTGCCTGGTAATTAGTTACTTTTATAATGATCTAACTCAGTTACTATTTGTGAGAAGTAACTAGTAACTATAACTAATTACTTTTTTAAAGATACGTGCCCAACACTGCATATCAACGACTAACAAATTAGAAATACAACAAAGGGAATAATCCTAAGGAAGTGATAATGTGAGAAGTGTTCAAATACAAAGTTCCAAACCTGGAAGAGTACAGGCTAGAACATAGAAGGAAGAAAGAAATATTGAAACTATGTAGTGGATTTCTGGAAACACAAACACAAAGACAAAATTAAAGAGACTCCATCTATATCTATATCAAAATTTTGTCCTCAATTTTTCCTTCTTCTCTCACCTTTGCATTGAGGGTCAAAAGACACATGATTGTGTAAGATAACCCTTCAAAAACAATGGGTTAAAATAAGTAAAAAACCCACCCTAGGGTAACATTCGACTGCATGCTTTGGTGCTTAAAGTTGTCTCTCTGTATTGCATTCCTAAACTAGCAGATGGGCTGCCGTAACCCTGTCCAACCCTTGTATTGACCCCTGTTCGCACTGACCTTCAGTGGAGGATTTAGGTAATCCAGCGAGTGGTTGGTTTCACTCATGACAGTGTGTGACCCATATTCACTGCCTGTAATCCTTTTGTTCCTAAGATCCTGATCTAATCCTTTGTGTGGGCATTTCTAGTGGGCATCATGTACACGTACACGCGTAACAAAGAATTGCAGGTTTAACTACTGTTAGCTAAAGACTTTTCAGCATATTTTAAATCATCAAAATCCCATTGTAGCAAGAACCTACAGAGATGAGAGATTACCTCCAAAAGCTTAAAGCATGACATTACAATGCAGCTCTACTTGACTTGAAGCTAAATATATTTTCAAAATGGACTCAAAAGGAACAGGAAGATCTGCAAGACTTGGCAGCACTACACACAAAACAGTCTCAACAAATTTATGTCCCCCTTGCAACGTAGAAGCCACTCAGACAACAGTTTCATCTTAATATGCATTGAGGAATTCAAACTCTGCTTTGTTGGCAACCAGGAGTAGTGTAGCAGTTTCACATTTTCATCTGTCTTTCTGCTGCCAGAGAATCCCTTTGTGGTATTAGTGTGGCACTGAACCTTTTAAATCATCCTTGTGATGGAAGGTGACAAAAGTTGAGAGAATGTGAGATGCTTCCTACCGTCTGCCCATCAAACATCCAGGCTACAAGAGCACGGGATGAAGTGGAAAGACACAGGAAGCTCAATCCCTGCAGAGTCAAGCCAGATGCATTTTTGGAGCAATTTGAGACCTCCAACTTCACATCGTCATTTCAACTCTTCATCTCAAGAGTAAAAATCCAGTCTTCTGGTCTGTCTGAGAGGTCTGTAGACATGCACAATGTTTTGTTCAACTCTCAAAATGCATCACACGTCCGAGCCGACAGCAGCGAAACAAGTCTCCTCTTGTGGCGCAAGCAAACACCACAACCAGAGCTCTTAATCGAACACTTTTGGAGGTGCCGAAGACATTTTAACAGCAACCCAGATTGCATATCTTCACTATGCGGTACTAATGGATGGACAAAACTACACTGGTGCAAGAGTCCTAGGAGGAAACCAAAGGGGGTGCTAGGCAGATGTGAAAAGCATCTAGTGTCCCTCTGGCAGGCATACCATTTGGGGTCACATCAGAGTAAATATAGCTCAGGAGGGGTGTGAGGATGGAAACTGTTTGAGTTTGAGTGTGAAAAGGGGCCTTGGATGGGGTGCACATGGTGAATGCTGCACAAGGGCAAGTGAAGTGCAGCATATGGGGTCAGGGGCCTCAGCTACATCTCTCCCCCGCTCCATGTCAGCACTTCATCGTCTACACATGCTGTGCATACTGTCATTGTCAGTTCAAACCACTCTGTACTACAAGTAAGCCTTCCAGCAGTAAAAAAAGAGAGAGTGAGAGAGGCATATTGATCGTTACAATAATGGAAGAAGTGTCACACCATACCAGGAATCCGTCTTTTAAAGAAAGAGCCCAAATCAATTGATTTTAATGGATTTTCCCAAATGAAAGGACATGGTTTTTTGAAGAAACTGTGAAGGACACTATATAAAGATGATTTGATTTTGATTTTCACCCAAGAATGCCTCTTCCTTTTAATAAACAAGTGAAGGTGGCCCTCTCACAAATTTAATGTGGACTTGTGAAATCATGGGCTGCATCCGGAATCACATACTTCCCTACTATATACAGTGCCTTGCAAATTTTTTAATTTTTTTCTCACATTTTGTTATGTTGCTTCCTTATGTTAAACTGCTTTATATGATTTATTTTCCACATAAATTTACTCTCCATACACCGTAATGGCAAAGCAAAAATGAATAATTATAATAAAAAAAACTTAAATGATTCCATTGCATAAGTATTCATACCCTTATCTGGGACAGCTCAGGAACATTCATATTGCTTGTATTTGTTACTGTACTTTGAGTAACCTTTGGCAAATTCAATTGAATGGGTATGATTTGGAAAGGCACACATGTCTTAATAAAAGGTTTAACAGCTGAAAATGCATATCAGAGTACAAAACAAGCCCTGTGGTCATAAAACTCACCTGCAGAGCTCAGAAACAGGATTGCATCAAGCCACAGATCTGGGCAAGAGTTCAGTAAAATTTCTGCTGCACTGGAAGTTCACAGAAGCATGTAGTCTGTGTTACACTTAATGGAAGAAGTTTAAAACAACCAGGACTCTTCCTAGAGCTGGCCAAACTGAGCAATTGATGGAGAAGAGCTTTGGTTAGAGTGGTGACCAAGATCCTCATGGTCACTCTAATTGAGCTCTGTGATCATATGTAGGGATAGGAGAAACCTACAGAAGGACAAACATCACTGCAACACTCAAATGATATGGGCTTTATGGTCATGTGGCAAGACCTTTCCTCTCCTCGGTGAAGACACATGAAAACACGATTGGAAAAAAAAAAACACCTGAAGGACCCTCAGACTGTGAGAAACAAGATTTTCTGGTCTGATCTGAGTACTCATATATTGTGAATTCGGACATATTTATTTTATGTTAAACTACTATTTCCGGTGAAATTCTGAAGTGTGCATATGATGGACTCTTTACTATCCCATGAGGTCCTGGGGACAGATTTGTGAATGGAATTGAACCAATGCAACTGATGCTGGTAGGTCACATGATAATAACAACATGGCAAATGTAGTGTGGCATACTACACACATTCACACTATATAGGACATACTTTTTTAGCGGTCACTAAGTAGTTACTTTTTTAAAATAAGTAGGGTCAAGAGGGTAGCCACTGTCTTCACTAGTCCATGTTCAGGAACTTTGTTTCAGTAGCACACTGATGCGGACTTCACAGCAGACTAGTAGCCGACAGTCTCTGCAGTGTTACATCATCAAAGTGAGAACTCTAAAGCAAAATGCAAGGGCTGAGGGTGGCATTTGTGATATTTGGAATTCGGGCCTGTTATTTTTGATGAATGCCTTATAAACCTTATCTTATAAATTGAATCACTCTAAAAGATCAAATGGTATAACCATCAAGTAAAAAAAAAATATTATTTTCCTGTTGTGTGTTGTCCTAATTTCTAACAATGTTCTTTCTACTATACTTTTCCACAACCTGTAAACACAACACAGCTCACTGGCTGGACAGTGCAGGTAATGAAACCCTTTGTGCACATATCTACCATAGATTAGCTCTAACACAGGATTTGGTTACCTGCATTTCCTTCATTGTTATTCTTCACATAAGTGTGCGTTTCCTCCAGTGTGAGCATTGGATCGTATATTGTTTTTGGCTGGGAGTAAATACTCGGATAAGAGCGCACGCTGAATAAACTATGTTTATTATAATGAAGCAGGGTGTCTGGTAATGTGCCTGGGGAGATAAGCGAGGAAACAGGAGATGGGGGAAGGGGGCAAGGGGGGGCTCAAATCATCTGTCTATCCAAACCCCTCAGGTGTGGATGATAATGTGGGTTTAAGCTGCGGTGCGGGTGAGTAATGGAATTGCACCAGGGCCTGTGAACCCCTGCTGGGTAAGCTCCAGACCTCTCCCCAACAGCTAGCTGCAGTCGGAAATCCAAGATACGAGATGGACAAAATCATCTCAGGGGTGGGGAAAGTGAGGTGTAGCTAGGGTAACGAGCGCAAAAGGAAATAATTAAGAAGATGAAGCACCTGGTGTACATGATAGAAAGTTCTTCTTACAGTGAGTTCTTTATTCAAACTAATAGTGGATTGAAATTTGAATAGACTTCAGCTTTGTTTCAAACTCTACTGAGCTGCCCCTCTGTCTCTATTTACCTTTTAATGCAGCATCTTAAGAGCAAAGGAACCTGATTGACAACGCTGACCTGGTTCTTCGTTGGCAGCAAAAGCAGTCATTCACATGAATATTGTGTTTCTCATATGAAGTGCCCTAAAAATACAACAGAGAGCCTGATAATACTAAAGCCTAGTCTGCATGTACACTGCATGTACACATCTTTATAAACTAAGCTTTTCCTCATTCTCATCCACATGCAACCACAAAAACACACTCTGAAAAGCGTAAAGCCATGTTGGCCAATCATAAGCTTGAAAAAAAGGATGCACTCCGACGTAACCATTAAATCTTAGATTTAACTAGCTACACGATGCAACCGGAGTTTCTGAAAATCATCACCCTGAGAGTTTTCAAAAAGATTCAGTTTCAGTGACCTGATACTGCATGTGTGTGGATAAATGGCCAAACCACATAGAAAAAGCAGTGTGTTTGTGTGGACAGGGCCTAAAATATGGGCTGATGTTAGCATGTTGCTAAACTAATGAGCTGATATTCTAATACAAGGGTCATCCACAGGGGATCTGAGACAGGATCACAAAGCATGTGGCTATTTTTGTTTCATGCCAAAGATAAAGTTTAAAGTGCCCCTAATATGGATTATGAAAGGTTCATATTTTGGTTTTTGGAGTCCCCAACAACAGCTTGACATGCAATGCATGCACAGTCAAAAAACACTTTCATTGCCTTATAATTTGCATTTATCTTTTACCTTATTTGATCACCCTGCTGAAAAAAACAGCATATGCTGGTTAGGTAGGTTTTGGTGCTGGGATGCTGGTTTTAGCTGGTTTATGCTGGTCCTTTGCTGGTCTTTTGCTGGTTTATGCTGGCCATTTGCTGGTTAATGCTGGTCCTTTGCTGGTTTATGCTGGTCCTTTGCTGGTTTATGCTGGTCCTTGACCAGCATTAACCAGCAAAGGACCAGCATTAATCAGCAAAGGACCAGCATTAACCAGCAAAGGACCAGCATAAACCACCAGCTAAAACCAGCATCCCAGCACCAAAACCTACCTAACCAGCATATGCTGTTTTTTTCAGCAGGGCAGCAACTCCCAAATGGTTCGTTCAGCAATTAATTTTTCCAAACCCCCTCCTTTGCGTGACGCTAATCTGCAGTGATTTGTCTGATGACCCAGTCTGTTGTGATTGGTCAACTGCATGCAGCGCATGTCGGAAACGGAACACCCATCACCATTATGCTGCGTTCACGCCAAGTCGTAATTACTGTAATTCCGAGATGTCACAACACATGACATTTTACTCATAGCTTTCTACGTTCCCAGACTCAGAGGTAGCACCTAAACAGCAGAAAAATAAACCTGGCGGTGGTCACGTGGTACAACTGTCACTGGTCCAAGTCGTAACTCTCAAAACATTCCAAATTTACAAGTTGTAATTATGAGTTCAGGAGCACATGAGGGCTTTGGAGTTGATAGTTTTGCTATAGAAACACATAATACAGATAGAGTAGATTGTCAGGTGTTGTCATCTCGGAATTATGACATGTCGCAAATGCAGCTTCATATTAAACACCCAAACCCATGGTATATGCGTTAGCCCCTTTTCTTTATCATAACTCCAAGTAATAACAACGACAAACAACATTCACTATTCATCGACACATTTCAAGACAATTGTGAGCAAACAGATATTGCTGTTAGTCGGTTAGCCAGAGATCTACAAGCTGCGCAGAGCGGACACAACTAAATGTGTATTATGCAGGCTACATGAGAGCAGCAATTTTCATAGGATTACCTCCATTTTCAGAATAAAGGCTTTTATACCATGTCCTAACTATATGTGACGCAACACCAGTCGCGACGCAACAGCACGATATGACAGAATCACAGCCATTCAGAAGCACAGAAGTGCACTAACTCCCAATGAAATGGACAAGTTTATAATCTAATTCATAAATATTAAACATTTTTTAGATTATTAAAACGACATACTGAGTGACTGATACCATCTTTGTCTAGAAAAAAACACTTGTTGGTTTGCATTGAGTGCACAGTTTTAACCTATATTTTTGCTTAAATGTATTTTCAATATCTGAGGTAAGCTATCTGTTGCTGCTTTCAGTATGGCTATAAAAGTCAAGCAATATGATGTTCAAACTTACATTAGACACTTTTAACATTGAATAATGCACGTAATCAGCACCTGAGATTATAATTGCCATAGTTTGTATGTTTTTCCAGCCGTGGTGTCGCAGAAATAGAAACCGTTTCCAAAAATAGAAATTAGCATGTCGCTGTCTCGACTAGTTAGGACAAAAACTCAAGATTAACATAGAAAAGATACCTTTTATCGCATGTCGCATCTTGTCGCGTGTAGTTAGGACACAGTGTTATCAAAACGACGGTTATTTTCTTTAAAAGAATATATATTTATACACTTTTTAACCACAAATGCTCGTCTTGTCCAGTTCTGCAATGTGCATGCTTACTCTGTGCACTCCGGTTCAAAAATGTCAAAAAACTCCCATCTCATTTTCTCCTACAACTTCAAAACTGCCCTAAATCGCTGTTTTACCTTACTTTGTAAATTTGACCCTCTTTGCACATTCACTTTGTAAGCACTGGGTCGGTACTTCTGCAGTGATGTAGGACAATTTTGAAGTTGGAGGAGAAAATGAGATAGGAGTTTTTCGACATACCCTCGGATTTACC
Source organism: Garra rufa (assembly GCF_049309525.1). Taxonomy (NCBI): domain Eukaryota; kingdom Metazoa; phylum Chordata; class Actinopteri; order Cypriniformes; family Cyprinidae; genus Garra; species Garra rufa. Next base: position 4,341,546 of record NC_133384.1, on the reverse strand, counting down.
CTCACAGTGCAGAGCACAGCCTCTTCTAGACACGACGCTATCTACAGGAATCCGCTATAAGTTCAAGTTTTCCCAGGTCTGCGCACACAACAAGTGGCTGAGCACTATGCTAATGTTTCATGTTGACGGTATTCATTAAAAAAAAAAAGTCGGCTGTTTTTGAGAGGAAATAACTTTACACATAGTGCACTTTCAGATTTTAAACTTTGCAGGATGTTTTCATTCACTTAAAGTTGTGTTACACAGTGCATGCAAGGTAATTTTCAAAAATCCATAATAGGGGTACTTTAAAACCTTTAGCTAAATGTGTCATTGTCCCTGGCACATATAATTTTAAGAAGGAATGTATTAGCGCATGATTCTGTACATTGATCTATTCATTCATTTTCCAAAACTCTTGTTCTACCTAGGGTTGCAGGGATGCTGGAGTCTATCCCAACATCCCGGGCCAAATACAGGAAAACACCCTGGATGGTGTGATGTGGGCTAGTCCCTTCACCTTTTACACTTTAGTACAATTTAGTGTATCTAATTCACCTATGATGGGGGAAACCTACCATGATATGGGGAGAAGTCCACACAGAAAGGCTCCTGGCTCAGCCAGGACTCGAACCAGGGGACTTTTGCAATGGGATTGCCTTATTGCCTTAAAAAAAAAAGTTTATTTCTTTCTGTTTTACTTTTCAAATCGATCATAAAAAGACTATAGACCTACTTTGAAAGAGAAAGCCAAGCCAGAGTATCATAAAGCTTGTCTGACCTTTTGACATTTGCTACTGACAAACACTACTCAATTTTTCTTCACAACATGCAAAAAACTAGTTTTGCTGCCCACGTTTTGAAGTGTTCTGGGTACAGTACTTTTATGTTCTGTTTTTAGCATTTGTATTCAGTCAGCGGTTTTAACCTGGCTTGAAGACCTCCAAATATCAAATACTTGGGATGCCATCATCAGCTTCACTTTGAAGATGGCCATTAAATACAGCTTTCATGCTTTGTTTGACCCTAACCTTTCAACAAGGAAAGACCATTTACACAAGCAACCATTTTACCACCTGCTAGGAATGTCACCCCATCAACTACCGCATACCCTCCGTCAGAAAAGGAGACCTTGTGCACTGCCAAACCACATACTCCGGAGATGGATTTAGACTAGAACCTCAGAGTAAATTCTCCTGACCAGCCCTGACAAACAACACAACCTTTCCTGAATACACTGGCCAAAGTTATTTCCCAACAAATACACCCAGACTTCTCTAAAAACGCTTTCTCTCTAGCGCACACACGCTCTCTCTCTCTTTTTCTGGCTCAGCCTGACAAGCACTAAATAGACTTTTTATCAAGTTAGCGGAGCAACGGTGAGCTGGGAACATTTCCTTTTGTCGCTGTTCATTTTTCTTTCCGTTCTGGCTCCGTAATGGAAGCCGGGGAGGTTTCTCACTTTCTGGTCTAAATGAGATATCTGGGCCTTAACACAAGCCCTGCTTTCTGACAGGCAAAACTGGAGTTATGTTCAGATTAAGATAACATATCCCAGAACCTTCCCAGCATGCTTCTTATTTAAAGTGCTTCCACCGATAAGCGAGAAAGACGTGATTCAGAGGTGGTAGATTTGAGGTGCCCTGCCGTTATTGCTGGGGTGGGATCAAATGACAAGCGGAACATTTACAGGGGTGCGAATCATGTGGTCGACAACACAGAACCAGACTTTTGACTGTAGCCAGAAAGGCTGGTCCGCTTTGGAAATTATTTTGGCTAAGGGCCGCCCACTTTGGCGTGTGGATGTGTGGCTTGGGGTGCTTCAATTGAAACAACTGATCACATCATAACATGCCAGCATGGAAACAACAGATTTAAATAACACAGCTAACACAGCATAGCAATGTCATTCTGTGACCAGTTATACATAAAACACTCAAGAAAATTGTGAAGATGTGTTTGGAATTTGTCATTTGAATATTTTATTTATTTATTAAACTGCTTATATTACACACATAACTTGTGAAATGGACAGTCATGCTCAGGGCTGATACTAAACATTATCTTTCAAACATATGATACCACTAACCTGGCAATCTTTGGCAAATCTAGAGATTAGTTCTCCTAATGTAGTCCTGTACTCTTTCAAATGCATTCTAAATAGCATAAAATACACAGGGCACTTTGAAGGGAGAGCAATCATGTCAGCTGTGGTGTAGGATTGTTTTAAATCAAAGTCAAAAAATAAACTTCAAAGGGGCCTTTGGAATGAATATTTTCATATGGACATTTCCCTCCCAAGATTCTTTGCACTGCATTAGAACCTCCCAGTCTGGGCCCTTTGACATAAATCTGCTCAAGGTTTGCCAAGTGTAACATAAATTAAACCTGCTGCACCTGCAAGCATGCTCTGCTTCCACAAACAAAATAGCCCCTTGATCTTTGTGGTTTTACAGAAGTTTTCTTTCTTTCTTTCTTTCTTTCTTTCTTTCTTTCTTTCTTTCTTTCTTTCTTTCTTTCTTTCTTTCTTTCTTTCTTTCTTTTTATTTATTTATTTATTTTAATTCATCTTATTATTATTATTATTCACTTTTAAGCAACTTTTTTGTTTGTTTTTGTAATTTCCTGTGGCTGCTTTTGTATACTGTAAATTATTTGAAAATGTATTATTAAGCATTTTATAGTGAGAATTTAACAATATTTGTATAATTATTACTATTAAATATACACAGCAAACAGTGATTTATCATTTATTTATGACTGACTTTACTTGTACATAGTTGAATATATAGAAAATATTTAAAGAATAATTATTTGTTCACTAAAAGAATAGCCCACCCAAAATTTTGCAGGAAATGTACACCCAAGATGTAGAAATAAGTTTGTGTCTTCAACAGAACAGATTTGGAGAAATTTGCATCACTGCTCACCAATGGATCCACTGCAGTAAATGGGTGCCGTCAGAATTAATCTAAAAAATCTAAAAAAATAAATAAATAAATAGTGCGATTACTGGGTGGCTGATGCACTGCAAATAATGCATGGAAGACGTTAAATATTATTTTCAATCATTTACTGTATTATACCGTGAATGAAACAGCTTGTAAATAGTCACTTAGCGTTATACCTTAGAAAAGACAACAATATAACCTTTAGAATGTTTTATTGTTGTTTTTAATTAAATACGTGTGAGAAAATATGTGTGGTTGAATGCCACAGATGTTTTTTGTGGAATAATTTTCAAATAAACAATCAAAACAGTATAATTTATTGAATTGATTCACATGAATACAGCGATCTGTCAAGCCACAAAAAACTCATTATTGTAAGGCACATTATTTGTATTTCACTATAATACTGATTTTGAAAGCTTAGACTTTATATTACAAATACCGAATGCAATCGAAGACATTAAGTATTATTTCCTAGCATACTGTCCCCACGAGTATGACACAAGGTATGATTTCTGCTAATAATCCCATATATATTTGTAGTATAACCTATTAAAAAAGTTAAATAAGACCAAATATAATGTCTATTGGGTGTGTGAGCTGAATAAAAAAAGTTGTTCCTGCTCAGTCTGATAATAAATATTATATTCTTGATATTAAGCTGTTTCCGTGAGTCTTTAAGAGGGGCCATCGGATGGCCATTTCCCACAAGTTACTTAGGGTCTTAATGAAAAGTCTATACTATACTTTGGTTAAAAATTCTCAACAGTAGTGTAAAAAAAACACCCTTTCACCTTGTCAAAATTAGCTCTGCAAAAAAATCTACTCATTTTATTGCATGGTCCTTTAAATGCAAATGAGCACTGCTTGCCCCGCCCCTCTCTGCCTGGGATGATGAGCCGTAATGTTTTTCTTTAGCCGCATTCAGCGGCAAAACTTCACAACAAGCACTTTATTAAGAAAGACCATTTGCAAAGATGCATAAAAAACCCTCTGCTGTGGGTGGAACTGCATCACGAATGATTGGCACAAACATAGACGCATATGTAGATCGGGATTGGCGCTTTCCTTTTAAAAACGAAAGTAACATTAATCCTCTGTGTCTTCAGCGGCTCAGATGTTGGGAGTAAATGACTACTGCTATGTTCATTATTACATCCAACAACAGAACACCTCAATCGCTCAATCAGAGACATTATTGTCTTCCCCTGCACCTGAGTCGACACAATGGCGATCGGAGTCGGACTGTTTCAGCTCGGTGAGGGCGGGTCTAAGGTAAGGCGCTCATGTCAATCAACTATGATGGGAGCGGCCTCTGACGGTGTGTCATCACACCAACAAGAAGCTGAGAATGACCTGATTTTAAAAAGAGGATATTACTTTTAAAGATTAAAAAAATACCACTGGGTGGATTTTTATCATTGTAGGGTGGTTGTGTACACAAACTGCCAACACACATTAATGTTCAAACAACATGTAAAAGTTAGTTTTGCATCTGATGACCCCTTTAAAATTGACTCTTCCTCATCTCAATAAGATTATGCAGCCACTCGGACGCAACAATATTCAAATAAATTTTGGTGGCCTGGCAACTTCTCCCGGTGCTCTCAATCTCTCAAAACTTTGATTTCTACTATTTAAATTCCCGACTTTATGCTCAAAATATTTTGACTTCATTTTCGTAGTATTTCGACTTTATTTTTGTAATATTTCGACTATTCTCGTAATATTTCGACTTTATTCTCATAATTTTTCGACTTTATTCTTGTCATTTTTTACTTTATTATTGTAATATTTTGAATTTATTCTCGTAATTTCGACTTTATTCTCTAAATATAACAACTTTAATCTTTTAATCTTACATTTTTTTTTAATGTGGCACTAAAACGCAATTGTAATTTTAAGCCTTATAGTTCTGCATAATTAATGGCATGGCCACTTGAGTGACAGGTGGATTCACACTGCTGCCACTACCGTCGAGCTAGGTGGGCGTGGTTTCAGCAACCAGCTCCACCTATGTCCCACCTCTTTGCCCATTTTCGATTATCCAGGAGTGATGCACTGCCAATATGGCGATGGCCGGCTCCACCTATTTTGTCCTTAAAAAAAAATGCTCTTCAGAAACCTATGGGTGACGTCACAAACACTACGTCCATGTTTTCATACAGTCTATTTAAATCAGTGCTTCTAGCCAAATCCTTAATAATGTTTCCTACACTGAAAAAGACTATCCCCTTTATGATTTAAAATGAAAAACCTCTTAATGATGGATTTGTTCATTACAAACACAGCTTTCCATTTCATAACACATTTATTGATGGACTGGGTTTGTGTGGATTACTTGTTGATTATTGTTATGTTTTTATTAGCTGTTTGGACTCTCATTCTGACGGCATCCATTCACTGCAGAGGATCCATTGGTGAGCAAGTGATGTGATGCTATTGTGTAATTTCTCCAAATCTTTTCTCATGAACAAACTCATTTACATCTCAGATGGCCTGAGGGTGAGTAATTTTTTTTCAGCTAATTTTCATTTGGATGAACTATTCCTTTAATTAAAATAACACAAAACCTTTGAATGCTTCATTTTCAAAATATCAAAGATCTCAAATTAGGTACAACCGATATTTTTTAGCATCAACCACATCTCCTTTGACTGGGAAAATAGGCACTTTAAAAGACAGACATATTTGTCACACCAAAGCTTTCACTGTGGAATTGAACACACCACTTGTAAACATGATTTCTAAAAGCCTGTGAACCCCGACTACCAGAGGTGGCATAAAGCCAGCCAATCAGATATGAGCTTCCATTTCAGAGACTATCTAGAAACCAGGCTTTATAGTTGAAAAGCTTCCTACACAGGCTATGCAGTATTTCAATTCAAGACAGCATCTGCATTTCTCTGCAATGTTAAAAATGGTCTGAATCAGACAATTTAATGCGAGTTTAAAAAAGTGATCAAGTATCATATTCAAGAAATAGAATTAGACATAAGAAGCTGTCTGAATGATTCTCTGAGATAGCGTATTCATTCGTCTCATGGGAGACAGCCGGAGTTTTTAAGCTTCCTCCCCTCCTGTGCTCTATCGATAAAAGCACTCGGGCTCGAGTTGGTTCAGGCTCGTGTTTATTTCAACAAATGAGGATGGTACGGGCCCCTGGAGTCAGATTCATTTCCTGCAGTGCTCCCCTGTAAGCTCACACTATCGGAATTATTCTGCTCCATAAAGCACTTTAAGAAGACAATGTGTGTTTGAGTGTCTGTTTTATGATGAATACCGCCACCAATGTGTTTGTCAAAACAGAGAGGCATAATTATAGACTGGCAGAAGTGGAGACGGTTACAGTACATCCACATCTCTCTTTTTTTCCCCTCGCTCACACACAAACACATAATTTAGCCACTTAGCAGTTCCTCCTGGCACCTCCTATATGCATTGAGTCTGAAATGTGTTTTGGCTCAAGGGATCAAGTAATTCTTTTAGCCAGTGAAACATCTTTGAACATACACACAACTTCTAAAATGGTGATTGCTATCAGAGGAGCTGCTGCCGTAGTAATGAAGCTGATCCTAATAGCTGTCAGACTCTCTTAGCTGCAGCACAGGGACTCATTTCAGTCCGTATATGCTTCACATTAGCTAGAGTTTCTCATCCCCAACACAGCTGTCCGGATAGAAAAAGAGCATAACATTTGGATTTAAACTTGGAAAGAAATGGTTTTAACTGGGGAAAGGAAATAAAAAAAAAAGAAAAAGGAATGGATGGAAAACAAGTGTTGTTTACATGAGTTAAACTCATGTAAACAACTCTAATTCCAAACCCAGAGTTAAAAACCTTACTCATGGTTGCGCACGCACACACACACACACACACACACACACACACACACACACACACACACATTTTACAACAAAACAAAACAAAACAAAACTAAAATCGTCTACAACAGCAATACTGAGTGGTAGAAGATTCTATTTTTGGATTCTATTCTAACATTAAGGCTGACAGCCCAATGATTATCTCAACTAACGATCATGTTTTTAGAATAATATTAAAATGGATCAATTTGAGTTTGAATATAATTTTTTGACATTTTACTCAATGAAAGCTGCAATGGATAATTGACCTAAGGTCTTGAAAATAACTAGAACATTTAAACTGAACTAAATGCACAAGCAGAGTAAGTGTTTTTAATGGCAAATTTACTGTGTGGCGTATGTATTTGGATAATATTAAAACTGTTTATTTTACTAGAAACTTTACGTAAACTTATGCTGCGTTCCAGGGAGGTATTTGAGCCCAATAAATCACGACTTCAAACCACGACTCACGACTTTGTAGCGTTCCAGGCAAGTCACGCCAAACTGCCTGGGCGATTTATTATTTTTATATTATTATTAATTTGATTGCAATGTTATATTGTCCTAAACTCTATTTTTCCACCGTGTACTACTTGCATAAACACCGCACCAATAGGGGCTGACATTGTTGTTTCGCGGGCTATGTTACGTCAGAGCTCAGAACTAGCACCGCGCTCCAGGCAACTCGTTACCCGTGTTTTTCCAACATTCTACTCGTGAAAGTGCACTGGAGTGGCAGTCAAACCCGTGACTTTTCACTCGTGAACTCGTACTAGATAGATGTACTCCCAGTTCCGAGTTCTGACGTTACATAGCCCGCAAAACACCAATGTCAGCCCCTACGGGTGCAGTGTTTATGCAAGTGGTACACGGTGGAAAAATAGACTTTAGGACAATATGACATTGCAATCAAATTAATAATAATATAATAATAATAAATGCGCTCAGTTAGTTTGGTGCGACTTGCCTGGAATGCTACAAAATTGTGAGTCGTGGTTTGACGTCGTGATTTACGGGCTCAAAAACCTGCCTGGAACGCAGCATAAGAGTACATCAATCTAGTACGAGTTTACGTGTGGGAAGTTCAGGGGTTTGACTGCCGCTCCAGTGCACTTTCACGGGTAGAAGGTTGGAAAAACATGGGTAACAGGTTGCCTGGAACGCGGCATTACCTGTATTGTAGCGAGGACGACACACTGAGAGCCCGTCTATACGCTCTTCTGATTGGCTGGGATTTTTTGACTAGGCCATGTCCACGCTTTCGTTTGAAAACACATATTTTTTTCTCCGTTTTGGCCTTCCGTCCAAACTAAGACTGCGTTTTTTGTCCATGTAAACGAAGCTTTTTGAAAATGCTCTGCAAAGTGTATAAATTTGAAAACGTTTTGCGTTGTAGTGTGGACTGTGAAAACAGAGACTTTTGAAAACGATAACGCATATTTAGTCATGTGACACATATTGTACCAATAGACATGTTTATACTGGTAATTGTGCCTGTTATGTGCTATTCACTGTTACACAGCTGCCTTGTACACTCTTAAGGTCATTGCACACTGAGTCCGAAATTTTCGGTTTCTCATATTCGTCATCCTTTCCTATCAAAATGCTTATTACAGATGCGAAAATCGAACCTGATCCTAATTTTTTTTTATGACGGACGAAAGTTTTGGAGGCAGTGTGTAAACTCGATTGACATAAGGTGAGGTCGTATTTATTTTTTAACGTGCGAAGATTTCATACTCATGCAATGACCTTTACAGTCCTAAAAGGATGACAGAAAATGTAATCACAGTTGCTGTCCTGACTCCTGTGGAAAAACATGAGGGCAGCTGCTTTTAGTTAAAATATGAGTGAGCGCGACATGGACGTGTCAGTAATTAGATATTTTCGTAAATAAAACCATCAGAAGAACTGTGTAAAAACTTATGTCTGTTCCGAGTTTTTACGCATGCGCAGTAAGGCAAATTTAACGTTTTCCTACGTTTCAGTGTGGATGAGAAACTTTTGGAAAACGCTAGTGTGGACAAAGAGCATTTTAAAACGAAAACTCAGTTTTCAAATGTATCCGGATTAATGTAGGTGTAGCTGTGTCGCGTCTGATGTGGACAGGCTGTGTCTGAAATCACATAACAGCATAAGTAGTACTTATTTTGAATAAGTGTTTACTAAAAAGTACACTCTATATAAATGTATGCAATACGATTGTAATCCGGTAGTTCTACATTCGCCATGTTGTTGTCATATGACCTACCAGCGTCAATTGTGTCGATTCACTGCCTCATGGCAGTGGATGTCAATAGAGGATAGGCTTTGTTACGATTAAACAGCTTTGGGAAAACAGCTTATCATTTAATAAATTAACATTTTATCAGCTCTAGTCTAAAATTAAACATTTGTTTTGGCTTAATTTATCTACAGTATACAGTTTACACACAAAAAAGGCTGTTGTATAAAATAAGTGACCAACAGTTTTGACAAGATTCAGTAATTTCTTCTCATTAATTTCTATGGTATCCGCAAAAAGTGACTGTCACACAACACAAACAGAAATTAAATTATGTCAGAGCTGTAATGTGATTGGTTATCAAGGCACATGTGACCAAGTTTCTTCCTCCAGTGGTAGAGGTTCAAACCTTGGCATCTCCCCCCAAAAAAACAACAAAAAAAAAAAAAAAACATCTTAGTACTGTGAATTTGGACATAGTACACTTCGCACATACTTTATATAGTAGGGAAGTATGCGATTTTGGATGTAGCCACAGTGTAACAGCGACAGATGGTATACCTAGAGGACCGTGCACACTTACCATTTCAAATCTTAAAACATGTCTTAAGAAATCTATATGCATTAAACAACAGTTCTGTTGCTAGTGAGCCACCTACCTGGACAACATTTGAAGGCACCACAGAAGTGTTCCCAAAGTGCAATGGCAATCCAAACAATGGGCAGCAACATTATGCTACCTTAAAAGATGGCGTGGCTGCATTCAAGTTATATTAATACACCGTATTCAGTGAACGCAGGTGTGTAGAAACAATCAGCAAGCAAGCTTGCTATTGAACAGAGCTTAAACGTCCTCATTTTCCATATGATTGTCAGTAAAGACACTCACATCTGTTCCTAAATGCATTCATCTCACATCAATTTCCCTTATGTATTGTTACAGTTCAAATTAGTGGCGATATTTAGTAACTGTACATTAGCGAGTAGACTGAGTTACAGTTGAGGTCAAACAATTTGCAAAATGTTCATTATTTTCTCAAAATAAGAGGGATCATACAAAATGCATGTTATTGTTTATTTAGTAATGACCTGAATAAAATATTTCACATAAAAGATGTATACATATAGTCCACAAGAGAAAATAATAGTTGAATTCACAGAAATGACCCCGTTCAAAAGTTTACATCCTTTGATTATTCATACAGTGTTCTTACCTGAATGATCCATAGCTGTTTTTTTTTTGTTCGTTTGTTTTGTTTAGTAATAGTTGCCCACGACGTCCAACAAATTCTTTGGTTTTCCAGCATTTGTGTGTGTTTGAACCCTTTCCAACAATGATCGCATGATTTTGAGATCCATCTTTTTTTACACGAACAACAACTGAGGGACTCATATGCAACCATTACATAGTGTTCAAATGCTCATTGAATGCTAGAAGGAAAAACGATGCATTAAGAGCATCGCATACAGCTCATAATGCTTTTTTTTTCTCGTCTTTCAACCTTCTGTAATAGTTGCATTTGAGTCCCTCACTTGTCCTCAGTGTGAAAAGATAGATCTTAAAATCATAGTCAGAAAGGGTTCAGATACACAAAAATGCTGGAAAACTAAAGAATTTGTAGGACCTGAAGGTTTTTTCTGAAGAACAGCAGGCAGTTTAATTGTTCAGGACAAACAAGGGACTCATGAACAACTATCACTACAAAAAAAAAAAAAAAAAAAACAGCTGTGGATCATTCAGGTAAGAACACAGTATTAAGTATCAAGGGGATGTAAACTTTTGAACGGGGTCATTTTTATAAATTCAGCTATTATTTTCTCTTGTGGACTATATATAAACATCATTTATGTGAAATATCTTCTTCAGGTCAGTACTAAATTAGTCTCGCGTAGCCAGACCTTCAGACTGACGGCTGAAGGTCTGGAATTCATGGCAGCTTTAGTTGGCCAAGGCCCGCCCATAAGGCCGTTTGACCGACATGTCAAACAACCAATCACAGTTCGTTTCGTTCAGCGTCACGTTTCAGCATTGAAAAAGTTAAATAAGAAGAGGGAGAACAAGCAGTAAGTCAGTAATTTGTTCGCGAAGGTCGCAAATGTGTATAACAACTATGGCGTCTGCATAAGCACATTTTAGCAAAACACAAGAGTAAATCCGTCTGCGCTTTGTTTCCCCGCGGACCGAAAATAAACGCGACACTCACGTCTCCCGGATATCCGATCAAATTCAACTAATCAGATGACGACTTCGACATTCCTGAAGTGTTTCCAGTTAAGTGTACCATATGCATCAGACGTTTAGCCTACGTTCCGTGGGCGTGACGTCTGAGGCTGAGACTAGTACTAAATAAACAATAACATGCATTTTGTATGATCTCTCTTATTTTGGTAAAATAAATGCAGAAAAATGCCTAAACATCATTTCTTCTGTACAAATTCTAAAATAATGACATTCAATGCATATGAAAAATAACTTGGACAACAGACACTGAAAGTATATATATATAGTCATTTATATATTCATTTATTCATTGATATTTAAACAGACTAAAAAGTTGTAAATACAACTTCTGAATGAAAGGCACAGTAAAATCAGACACAGCTGATATAATACTCAACTGAAATAGAAGTACAGTACAAAAGCGGACAGTTATTTATGCACGCAAAAAAATCTCTCACGTGCCAACACCTAAAGAGAGGCCATCCGGTCACCGGTTTAGATTTGACAAGAGCAGAGGAATCTTCACTGATAATGGCTGATGGACACTTATTGCTTTGACTTTGACTGGCCAGAACCCAAACATGGAAATAAAATGATTAAAATCTTAATTCATTTGCACTGGCAGAAACATCAAGTAGAAAAGTGATTAGCTAGCTTTCAAAATCCAGGCTCAATGGAGTGATGCTGTCAGTCAAGCGCTAGCGTACTTCATTATTTAACGCATACTCATTAGCATACTGATCTAATTCACTGGTCCACCAAGTGCAAAATCAAACCAGGGAGGGGAGAAAAAAAAACAGCAGGCTGATGGCTCAAAGTTAAATGATCTTAAGTGTTAGAGACGTTTAATTAAATTTTGATTAATTCAATTGCAGAGCTGTGAAATTGAAATGTTAAGATGGATTTTAAAGATAGAAAGTTCCATTTCATCCTGTGCGGATGCACGTACGCACGTCGAGGAGCTTGATAGTGCCACATCACACCGTGTGCCGGTACATTATTTATAGTTAACGGCCAATTAGAGACCTGGACCCCGCTCTGATTTAATAGCGCCACGTAATTTGGATTCATTGTGGCCGTCTCTCTGGACTTTGCTTGATTAATACAAACACAAATCTTCGTAACAAGTCTAACCGCATTCATGAATCTGCTCCGGGGTGGTTTGACTACGCTCGATTTTTAGGCTCTGCCCTTTTCGTTCAGAGGTTTGAGTTACACAGAACCAGACTCTTTGGTATATGCAAAGCAATTTCCCCTCTCCAATCTGCTCTAATTATGTACAGACTTCCACATCCTATCTACCATCTCTAAATTATGCTTTATGCCAAACTCATTCTTCCTGGAATGTAAGTGAATCAATTAAGCAGAAGATGTTTGCTGAAAACTTTTGGACAGAGTTAAAGGGATATTTCACCTAAAAATGAAAATTCTGTTAGTAATTTCTTACCCTGATGTTGATTTAAACCTGTAAGACTTGTGTTTATTTTCAGATTACAAATGAAGATATTTTTGATGAGCTTTCTGACCAACGCAACTACCACGTGCAAGGCCCATAAAGGTAGTAAAGACATTGTTAAAATAGTCCATGTGATATCGGTGGCTCAACATTAATTTTATGAACCTACGAGAATACTTTTTGTGTGCAAAGAAAACAAAAATGACTTTAATTACAATACAAAAAGTATTTGATATCACATGGACTATTTTAACAAATGTCCTTAATACCATTCTAAAAGTTCTCGCATTTCATCAGAAATATTTTAATTTGTGTTCAGAAGATGAACAAAGGTCTTACAGGTTTGGATCGACATGAGGGTAAGCAATTAATGACACAATTTTAATTGTTGGGTGTACTATCCCTGTAATGCTTGTGTACTACCATTTCCAGCTGCCTTTCGGGGTGTCACAATTTTGCAAGTAAACCTCTAGCGAAAAACCAGAGGATGTTGACAATGGTGATGCCACCACTGCCTTTATTGCAAAAAAATCCATTGAATAAAAGCAATGAACTCAAGACATTTCAATAATTTAAAGATCAACGTAAGCAAAACAAAATGTACACATAACGGATTGTAGTGAAGGACGATTGGTCTGAGTTAAAGTCACAGAAGACCTAAGCTTCGCCAGACCTTCTAACGGGGATCCCCAAACCCTGAAGATGTCGTTGGACGTTGATGGGTGAACGTTGAGCGTTGACATATGGGCGGTCATTACCTGGCGGTACCGCTTAACTGGGTTAAGTACTCGCGCAGTTCTTTAGCTGCCTGGAAGCGGCCGTACCGCTTCTTAGGGTTGGCGCATTCGTCCAACAGGGCTTCAAGCTGGCCGTCTTTGGCTACGTGTGGCGGGGGGTCGTGAAGAAGTCCGCCGGAGCTGCCCCGCCACACAGCATATCGTGAAAGCAGATTCTGACAGATGGCGTAATAGTTGTGGTCCACTGTGACCCGTGAGCATAACATGTCTTTAGAGAAGGAGAGACAGGCCTCCTTGTCGCACTCCTCAAACTTGCTCTCGTACCAGATGTCGTAGTTCTCTGGCTTATCTACAGGAAGATGAGAGAAACAAGAGTAAATATGAAGAAGTTGATGAAAATGTACCACAGACAAACTCATTCATACATTGACTTATGGAAGCCTACAATTGTGTGACACTCTCAATTCTGACTTTTTCTTAGAATTGTGAGATATAAACTCACAATTGCAAGTTATAAAGTCAGAATTGTGAGATATAAACTCTGACTTTATAACTCACAGTTGCAAGTTTATATCTCATAATTCTGAGAAATAAAGTTTTGTTCTCAGAAATGGACTCTCAGTTTCGAGAAAAAGTCAGAATTGCAAGTTTGTCTCGCAATTCTGACTTTATTTCTCGCAATTGTGAGTTTATATTATGCTATTCTGACTTTATAACTAGCAATTTTGAGTTTATATCTTACAGTTTTGAGAAAAGACTAAATTGCGAGATGTAAACTCGCAGTTGCGAAAAATAAAGTTAGAAGTGATACAAACTTGCAATCCTGACTTGGTTTTTCAATATTGTGAGATATAAACTCGGAATTGAAAGTTATAAAGTCAGAATTGCAAAATATAAACTCGCAATTCTGAGAGATGAAGTCAGAATTGTGTGATATAAACTTGCAATTCTGTGAACAGTCTTTTTTCTCCTCAGAAATGGACTTTACAACTCGCAATTGTGAGTTTATATCTTACAATTCTGAGGAAAAAAAAAGGTAGAATTGCGAGATACAAACTCGCAATTGTGCGAGAAAAAAATCTAAATTGTGAGTTTATATCTACAAATTCTGACTTTATAACTCGTAATTGCAAGTTTATATCTCATAATTCTGAGAAATGAAGTCAGAATTGAGAGATATAAACTCGTAATTCTGACAAATAAAGTCAGAATTGCGAGATATAAACTCGCAATTGCAAGAAAAAAGTTTGAATTGTGAGATATAAACTCGCAATTCTGAAGTCTTTTTTCTCTTCAGAAATGGACTTTATAACTCACAATTGCGAGTTTATACCACAATTCTGAGAAAAAAAAAGCCAAAATTATATTTGTTACATTTCTTAGCCTGTATTATTATTTCCTTTTTTTTTTTTTGAAAACTCTTTAAAATATTTAAAACATTTTTGAAAATAAAAATGACCAATCCGACAAAAATGATATTTTAATTATAATTTATAAAACAAACATGAATATAAAGATTAAAATTCCACTAATTTGGCACATTTTAAACCTTACTTTATTAAAGTAAATTTTAAACCTGTTTTTGGTCACTGACCTAATTGCAGCTAGTCTGCTATTAGTGTGCTGCAACATTATGGAACACAATGTGCACAGTGTGCCAACATTTTGTCTTATGTTGTCTTTTCACAATTAGATAATTAATTGTGTTTTAGGTTTGCCATTTCTTTAAAAAATGGCCTGCATATTTCATTTTTAAATGGAAAACAACATGTTTTTATAAATCATATTTGGACACACTCATTCAGTTAGAACACAGTGAAAATATCAGTCGATGGACCAAGAGAGCAATTTGTGACTTAGAAATAGCACAGAAGCAATCAGGTGGACATTTCTGAAGTACAGCATGTTCCTTCCTTAATAAAGGGACACAAATTGGCCTGTTTCTCAACCCAGAACACCAATCCATACAACCTTCATCTTCACACTTATTTTTCCAGGACCAAATAAATAACAATCTCTATGATGGGGAACTCTTTGGAGTTGCATTAATGATCAAATTGATTAGAGTGAAACAACCCAGGAGATGCCAACCCCTAATCATGTTTGAGAAACTCAGTGTACTCCGGCCCCTGTCCTTCCTCAACTCCAATGATTCAATCTGTGTTTCCGGCATCAGGCTCTGCCTCAGGCCCCCAGACCATCACACAAACTCAATCATCGCTCAACACAGATCTGCAGATGCTGAGAGCCAAGGTGAAGGAGATGTCATTTACTCTGGTAGACGTCTGTATGACTGATGTGTGATCAGGCCTTGTCTTACCTCTAATGCACAGAGCCGTTACATACGTCTTTGCTGCAACATCAAGACATATGAGAGAAAGAAATGTGCGAATACGGGTCTGTGCCTTTGTGCAAGTGCATATAGGTTTAATAACCATGAAACCAAGTTCTTAAAGGCTTATTCCCAGTAAAGCTCATATTACACTGCATGTATGAACAATATCTGTAGCATGCAGTTAATTAGCTCAGATTTTTTTTTCCTCTTTGCATTAATACTCTTACTTTTGAAGCCTAACAAGCAAGCATGCAGCACCAAATTAATGCTATACACAAATATAGCCACAAGCAGGAATACTTAAGAGTAAAAGCACACAAAAACGGACCATAATTATTACATTTATCACAGAATATATATTCTGTGGATGTTGAGGATGCAGTGCTTTGGGTGATTATTATAGCACTCCCTGGTATTGGAATTTAATTAAATTCGCAATGCCCAGATGTGTCCAAGGTGTTTTTTTTTTTTCCTTTTTGGTCAGAGGCAAGTCTAGACACATTTTATGCAAACTGGACAAAATGTTATTCCCCCATTTTCATGCTGCTAAGAGCACTAACACTACTGCATAAAGTTTAAGTTTATGTTATTATTACTATTATTATTACTTTAAACAAATTACAAACTGAAATGGTTCTTTCTAATATATATATATGTACAACATATTTTTTTTTTATTAATCTTTTTTTTTTGTTTCTCGGTTTGGTTTTGTTTTAATTAGTCATGCTAATGTTTAAATGTATTATTTACCTGAGTACTAGTTAAATAGAGTAAGTTTTACTAAATTGGGTAAAAGTTAAATTAGTAAAACAACTTTTTATTGCCACATTTAAAAAAAAGAGAATGTAGTTGAAATGTTTCACGAATGAAGTCGAAATTATGAGAAATCGAAATGACGAGAATAAAGTCGAAATTATGAGAAGTCGAAATGTTTCGATGAACAATGTCGAAATGACGAGAATAAAGTCGAAATGTTTCGACAATGAAGTCAAAATTACAAGAATAAAGTCGAAATGTTTCAGAAATGAAGTCGAAATGTTTCGACAATGAAGTCAAAATTACAAGAATGAAGTCGAAATGTTTCAAGGGAAGTCGAAATGTTTCAAGAGTGAAGTCGAAAGGTTTCGACAATGAAGTAAAAATACAAGAACAAAGTCGAAGTGTTTCGACAATGAAGTCAAAATTACAAGAATGAAGTCGAAATGTTTCAAGGGAAGTCGAAATGTTTCAAGAGTGAAGTCGAAAGGTTTCGACAATGAAGTAAAAATACAAGAACAAAGTCGAAGTGTTTCGACAATGAAGTCAAAATTACATGAATAAAGTCGAAATTACGAGAACAAAGTCAATATTTTGAGAATAACTTTGAAATGTTTTGAGAATAAAGCCGAAATGACCAGAATAAAGTTGAAACGACGAGAATAAAGTCAAAATGTTTCGAGAATGAAGTCGAAATTACGAGAATAAAGTCAAAATGTTTCAAGGATAAAGTTGAAATGTTTGTGAGAATAAAGTCGAAATTACGAGAATAAAGTCAAAATGTTTCAAGGATAAAGTTGAAATGTTTGTGAGAATAAAGTAAAAATTACAAGAATAAAGTAGAAATGTTTCGAGAGTGAAGTTGAAATGTTTCAAGAGTGAAGTCGAAATGTTTCAACAATGAAGTAAAAATACAAGAACAAAGTCGAAGTGTTTCGACAATGAAGTCAAAATTACAAGAATAAAGTCGAAATGTTTCGAGAATGAAGTTGAAATGTTTGTGAGAATAAAGTCAAAATTACAAGAATAAAGTTGAAATGTTTCAAGAGTGAAGTCGAAATGTTTCGACAATGAAGTAAAAATGACAAGAACAAAAGTCGAAGTGTTTCGACAATGAAGTCAAAATTACAAGAATAAAGTCGAAATGTTTCGAGAACAATGTTGAAATGTTTCGAGAATGAAGTCGAAATTACGAGAATAAAGTCTAAAGGTTTCGGGAATGAAGTCGAAATGTTTCAAGAATAAAGTTGAAATTACGAGAATAAAGTCAATGTTTTGAGAATAACGTTGAAATGTTTTGAGAATAAAGTCGAAACTACGAGAATAAAGTCAAAATGTTTTGAGAATAAAGTCAAAATTACGAGAATAAAGTCAAAATTACAAGAATAAAGTCGAAATGTTTCGAGAGTGAAGTTGAAATGTTTCAAGAGTGAAGTCGAAATGTTTCGACAATGAAGTAAAAAGGACAAGAACAAAGTCGAAGTGTTTCGACAATGAAGTCAAAATTACAAGAATAAAGTCGAAATGTTTTGAGAGTGAAGTGGAAATGTTTCAAGAATAAAGTTGAAATTACGAGAATAAAGTCAATGTTTTGAGAATAACGTTGAAATGTTTCAAGAATAAAGTTGAAATTACGAGAATAACGTTGAAATGTTTTGAGAATAAAGTCAAAATGACGAGAATAAAGTCGAAACGACGAGAATAAAGTCAAAATGTTTCGAGAATAAAGTCAAAATGTTTCAAAGATAAAGTTGAAATGTTTGTGAGAATAAAGTCGAAATTACGAGAATAAAGTCAAAAAGTTTCAAGGATAAAGTTGAAATGTTTGTGAGAATAAAGTCGAAATTACGAGAATAAAGTCAAAAAGTTTCAAGAATAAAGTCTAAATGTTTTGAGAGAAGTTGAAATGTTTCAAGAGTGAAGTGTTTCGACAATGAAGTCAAAATTACAAGAATAAAGTCGAAATGTTTCGAGAACAACGTTGAAATGTTTTGAGAACGAAGTCGAAATTACGAGAATAAGGTCTAAATGTTTCAAGAATAAAGTTGAAATTACGAGAATAAAGTCAATGTTTTGAGAATAAAGTCGAAATGACGAGAATAAAGTCGAAATGACGAGAATAAAGTCGAAACGACGAGAATAAAGTCAAAATGTTTTGAGAATAAAGTTGAAATTACGAGAATAAAGTCAAACTGTTTCAAGGATAAAGTTGAAATGTTTGTGAGAATAAAGTCAAAATTACAAGAATAAAGTCGAAATGTTTCGAGAGTGAAGTTGAAATGTTTCAAGAATAAAGTTGAAATTACGAAAATAAAGTCAATGTTTTGAGAATAAAGTCAAAATGACGAGAAAAGTCGAAACGACGAGAATAAAGTCAAAATGTTTCGAGAATAAAGTCGAAATTACGAGAATAAAGTCAAAATGTTTCAAGGATAAAGTTGAAATGTTTGTGAGAATAAAGTTGAAATTACGAGAATAAAGTCAAAATGTTTCAAGGATAAAGTTGAAATGTTTGTGAGAATAAAGTAAAAAATACAAGAATAAAATCTAAATGTTTTGAGAGTGAAGTCGAAATGTTTCAAGAGTGAAGTCGAAATGTTTCGACAATGAAGTAAAAATGACAAGAACAAAGTCGAAGTGTTTCGACAATGAAGTCAAAATTACAAGAATAAAGTCGAAATGTTTCAAGAATGAAGTTTAACCCCCTGGGGACGAAAAACGCCCTGGGGCGTTTTGAGGCAGTTTCCCAAAAGGAACTTTAATTACTTTGTCATTTCTGATTGTACAGATAAAAGCAGTACATCAATCGAATCTGTAAAGGGTCTACTTTTATTTGTATATACTCACAAAATCAAAAAAACATTGTGGTTTTGCAAAATAAAGAAAACAAAAAGGGTGTGCTGTCTGCCGCGTTGATCTCCGTGATCTTCATTCACAAACGCGTCAGTAAAATAGACTATAACTCAGCCAATATACAACACAGAGACATGAGCAATATGTCTAGACAAAGCTTGATATGTATACTTTTAAACGAAGTAAGTTTTACCGAAAACAAATATCCTGTGATAAGATAATCAATATGAAACCAACACGATGTCCAGTCTCTCCGGTCAGCTTCATTATTTTATAATTAGATCACGCCCACGAGCTGTTCGCTATTCATATTCAAATCGTCCACGTGAGGGCGCCGCGCCAAAAGTAGACGCCCACATCACGGTAAACAAAGGAGAAACTTCGTTCAAGTTAGTCATTTCTGGAAGAAGACTCTGTCAGGAATAAAACGTACTTCAGAAGACATGAGTAAGTTTTTTTTTTTCTCTTATTAGCCTACTTGTTAGTTATTACTGTGACAGAATGTGCAAACATTTTACCAGTTAAGACTTTTTGCCAACTATAATTCCTGACTACAGCAAGTGAAACATTATAAAGTACGTTTCATTTCACTGCATCTAAATGACTAACGATGCCAGTATGTTTTTAATAGTCTGTTCAATAAAGAATGATGCAATATAAAGGTTATAGTGTTCACATTTAAGCTTAACAGTTATAATATAGCCTAGTTTCTTTGTATTCACACAAAGCATGCTTATGTTTGACTATAAGATCATAATTATTTATTTAGTTATTAATGTATCTTACAACAGTAGGATGTAATATGAGGGTTTACACTTAGTGTATGTTTTGACAATATGTATTAATACTGTGTTCTCGAATGGATGTTTAACACGATAAACACTTTTTATTAGTTTCTCAGATATAAAATGTCCTTTTTACGTTTGTACAAAATGCGTGGGTCTATGACTACAAAATCATAATATATATATATAAATAAATAAATAGTGTGATGCTGTTGATATTAACATGCTCACAGATGTTTTGTTTTGTTGTTTTTAGTGATTGTAAACCTGCTCAACACATGGATCCTGCTGACATTTACTTGAGTCTCCTCAAACTGTTTTCCTGAGAGCACTGTACCATCTTCAGATGTTAAAGAAGTTCACAAGTGAATCTCAAGTTATTTTTCTTGATAAATAAATCTATTCAAAATAAGCTACAAACATATTTTGTCCTTATATTCCTCCTTCATTCATTCCTTTGTTCCTCTCAGTCATCTGACTGAGTAACTAATTATGCGGCTCATTATGCAGGTCTTTGTCTTCTCAGGTGTGAATCACAGCATTATTCATGATCATTCACGCCTTCTTCGCATACAGCTATTCTAAACAAAAAGTGTCTTCAAAAATTTAAATCAATATACTGTTTTGTGTAAACAAGTGAACGAGATGATTTTCATATCATTTGATAGAAAAAACTCTAGCCTAACACATCCAGTTCTCAAAGTCTTGTGAACAAATATTCTGTATGTGTTTCATGACTTTATTTCAGTGACTTCAAAAATTTTGTTTTTCACTAAGCACGCATAAACGTTGTTTTCTCAAAAACACCAACATGTACATTCATGTTGCTTACATATTATTGTAGCCCAAATTGTGCTGATTACAATATAATCAGATTTGGGCCATTCATATGTTTTTAAGATACTGAAAAAGGCACAAATGTCAGGGCATGTCAAAACTTTTTCAGGGCCCAAAAACACCCTCAGTCCCCAGAGGGTTAAATATTTCAAGAGTGAAGTCGAAATGTTTCGAGAACAACGTTAAAATGTTTTGAGAACAAAGTCGAAATTATGAGAATAAAGTCTAAATGTCTCGGGAATGAAGTCGAAATGTTTCAAGAATAAAATTGAAATTACGAGAATAAAGTCAATGTTTTGAGAATAACGTTGAAATGTTTTGAGAAAAAAGTCAAAATGACGAGAATAAAGTCAAAATGTTTCGAGAATAAAGTCGAAATTACGAGAATAAAGTCAAAATGTTTCAAGGATAAAGTTGAAATGTTTGTGAGAATAAAGACGAAATTACGAGAATTAAATTGTAGCAATAAAAGTTATAATATTTTAAGTGTACAGCCTGCATTTGCAAATTGGGAGCACCAAAATACGTTGTCAGGTCACAAGAATTCATTTGAATATATGTGGGATTATTAGCAGAAATCTACCATCTGTTAAACTCGCAGGGACAATATGGCTGGAAATAACATTTCACATCTTTAATTGCATTCATGAGACCTATTTGTAGTGCGGCAGCAACTCAATAATAACAAGCAGCTTTGTGCTTTTGGTACTTTAAATATTAAACTAACTCAAACTTCAAAATCAGTTTATAGCGAAATACAAACAACGTGTCTTGCAATAATGTGTTTTTCACACTCTTTAAATTTAGCGGAACGACGGATCTCTGTATTCATGTGAATCAGTTGTCTTTTTGATTACAACAAGACATTCGTTTCATTAAATAATACTGTTTTCTTTGTGAAAATTTCACCACCTACTCCGCAAAAACATCTGTGGCTTCCAGTCTTTCATTCCTCACATGTATTTACTTAAAAACAACAGTAAACTGAAATACAAATAATAAATGTGTTTTTCCACTTTATTTCAAGTTTCTAGCACAATATAAATGTGAAGGAACATCAGAAGGAATAAAAAACAAACAAACAAACAAAGCAGTAAAGCTAATTTAATTTAATTCAAATGTCTCATTGTAATTGGCATGATGACATTCACATGCAGCCTAAACTGAGGCCAATACAGCATTAAAGAGCATGAAAAACAC
Source organism: Garra rufa (assembly GCF_049309525.1). Taxonomy (NCBI): domain Eukaryota; kingdom Metazoa; phylum Chordata; class Actinopteri; order Cypriniformes; family Cyprinidae; genus Garra; species Garra rufa. Next base: position 4,319,346 of record NC_133384.1, on the reverse strand, counting down.
ATTATTGTAATATACATATCGCTTGTATTTTGCTATAAAACTGACAGATTTTGAAAGTGGAGACTTTGGAATATCTCCCGGTTCTTCTAATCCAGGCCATTAGCAAGCGCAATAGACTAGTCACTAGAATATACTCTAAAAATATTATAACTTTAATGTCATAATTGCTGAAAATTAATTATCGAAATTTTGACTTTATTCTCAAAACACTCTGACTTTATCCTCTTAATTTTGACTTTGTCGAAATATTTCAACTTAATTCTTGTAATATTTAGACTATTTTCATAATATTTCAAATATTTCAACTTTATTCTTGTAATATTTAGACTATTTTCATAATATTTCAACTTTAATTTCGACAGTGTTTATTCTAATAATTTTGACTATTGTCAAAATATTTGGACTTTATTCTTGTAATATTTCAACTTTATTTTTGTAATATTTCAACGTAATTGACTATATTGTTATATTTTTGACTTTTGTCGAAATATTTAAACTTTATTCTTGTAATATTTAGACTATTTTCGTAATATTTCAACTTCATTCTCGTAATTTCGACTTTATTCTCGAAACACTGACTTTATTCTCATAACTGACTGTCAAAATATTTTCACTTTATTCTCGTAACATTTAGACTTTATTCTCATAATTTTGACTGTCGAAATATTGACTATTTTCGTAATATTTTAACTTCATTTTCGTAATTACGACTTTATTCTCGAAACTCTTTGACTTTATTCTCATAACTGACTTTGTCTAAATATTTTGTCTTTCTTCTCGTAACATTAAGACTTTATTCTCATAATTTTGACTGTCGAAATATTGACTATTTTCGTAATATTTCAACTTCATTCTCGTAATTTCGACATTATTCTCGAAACACTGGCTTTATTCTCATAATTTGGACTTTTGTCAAAATATTTTTGTCAAAATATTTTCACTTTATTCTTGAAACACTATTCTTGAGTTTATTTTTGTATTATTTCAACTTTATTCTCCTAACATTTAGACTTTATTCTCACAGACTTAAATTGTTTTGGTCAACATTAAGATGACACTTTGAGAAATATTGTGCAAAAACAATCAATGGAATAAGACAATCAAATAAATAAAAATAAACCAACAAAGCACAGAGAAGAGCATGTCAAAGATGCTGTGGACAAACATTCACTTTTTTTTTTCCTTCTACAAATTTTTATTTTATTGTGACCCAAATATCAATATATAAAGCTCAACTTATAAAAAATTTCACAGTACTCTATAAGGCTGGACGATTAATCGAAAAGTAATAGACACAAATTCAGAACCAACGTAATTTAAAAAAAAAAAAAAAAAAAAAAAAAAAAAGTAGGCTTAGTTTTTTTAATCCTTTTAATAATTTCCCATTTAAAACATACTACTGCATGTGTAGTCAGCACTATTCAGACGTGTATAACTGCTGCGCTCGCGTCTTTTGCAGCATCACGCATGTGAGTGACGCACTTAAGACGCAATGTCAACTTAACAATTTAAACTTTTACATGCAATGCGGCTCATCAAGGTCAGTTCCAAAACAGTGGACCAATCAGATGACCACGGAGGCAAGGCAAGCGTTGTGAGCTTTTGTTTACAGTAGCAGGATGTCATGGCAACTTTTGTACTTGACAACAACATGGCAGAGTAGGCATTCTTTTCTTAAACCATTCCTGAGTGCTACGTCTCACATGTTTCAGACGCAAAGAGATGTTTTTGTGTGAATGGCCAGCAAGAACCTAGAGTACACTTGCGCATATAAAGTGACAGGATAAGATCGCTAAGAGGAAGATCACATGCAACCATGAGCATGAGTCAGATTCACATCTGTAAGGAAAAAAAAAAAAATAATAATAATAATAAAATAAAATAAATAAATCATTCATTAATCGTAATCGAGGTAAAACATTCAATTAATTGAGATTTTGATTTTAGGTCATATTGTCCAGCCTTAGTACTCTATTATATATTCAAGTATAAATACAGTTGTGTCCTCATCCTCTGAATCCCTCTCTTCCGTTTTCTTTTGTGTCGTCTTTACAAACACATCATCCTAATCTGCGCTGTATTACGTCTGGACAAGACAACCGCCCTTTGCAAGGGTGGAAGGAAGCTACTTGATCATCTTTAGCAGGACGGGGAGACAAATGTGATTGCGAGCGTCAGTGGAGCGGAGCCATGCTCCAGATCGAAATTCATTTTAGGCTGTGGCTTTCCCTGCGTCGCTGGTCTAGACAAACATTCTGTATCCAAGTCTTGTGCTGGGCTCTCTCCAAAGCACTGCAGATAATTTCATTACGGAGCTGCGGATCAATGTTGCTTTGTGCTCTTTAAATACTGCACTGGTGAACTTGCAGCCTAATTGACTGGCCTTTTGTACCATCATTTGTTCATAACAAAGGCTCTTTTTTGGTCTCAATCTATTTTCACAGTTGTCGAAATGTGTTTCTACGTCAAAAACTTGATGTAATGCAAAACTTCCTGTCAAGTCTGATTACAATAGCTGCTATTCACTAACCAACAATACCACTGTAAAAAATGACTGTGAATTTAACGGTAAAAAACTGTAAAAATGCTACGGTAAAAACCTGTGATATGGTTAACGGTAAGTTCCCCTTCTATATACGGTGAAAACCTGTGTTGGACATTGCATGTCATTTTACGGCAGTATACCGTTTTTTGAAGTGAAAAAGAACATAAAATTTACAGTGAATAACCGTAAACTGACATTCCCAGAATTCCATGTGTTTCATTTTTTTTATTTGATGTTTTTTGTGGAAATAACTTTTTCTTCTTAGATTTTTCTTGGCAGTTTTGTACATTAGGGTTATATGTTACATCTAATGCTGTTAAATTAATGTTTTTTGCATTAAATCAGTTTTATGTGTGTTACCATGATGGTGTTTACTGTTGGTGTGAATGACACGGTGCACCTTCTATATATGTTATTATTTAAAACCTCCTTGTGATGGGGTTTGGTTGATCATGTGATGTTGTCTTCACCACCTGTTTTTGGTGGTTATCAGTGTATTGCAAAGTTACAAAAAAGATTTCAGTACTTCAAAAGGTTGGTAAATCACCATTATATCAGTTTAAAAAAATCTGAAATTACGGTATTTACCTGTATATTTAAGTGAAAACCGTAAAATGTAAAACATTGCTACCATATTTTTTACAGAAAAACTCTGGTGACCACAGCTGCCAGGGTTTTCCCGTAAATTTTACGGCTTTTTTTTTAAGGCAAGTAAAATCATGATTCAATCAAATTTATGATTTATATAAAACATAAGAACCAACTAAGACCATACAACAAAATAAAGAAGAAAATAAACGGATGGTTGAATAAATAAGAACTGGATGGATGGATGGTTGGATAAATAAAAACTGGATGGACGGACAGACAGTTATAAACTACATGGATGGATGGATAAATATAGATGAACAGATAAATATAAATGCAAACAGATTATATACGAGTGATAAATAAATACATATAAATGATGATTGGATGGATAAATATAAAAAGACAGATGGATGGATGGATGGGTGGGTTAATAAATACATATAAATAATGGATGCCTAGATAATTATAAATGATGGATGGATAAATAAATAAATATAAATGTTGCATGGATGGTTGGAAACCAAACTATGGAAGTTTTAATAAATAATAATACATTTTAATAATAAAAAAGGTAAGGTAAAAAAACGGTAATTGCAACTTTTATTTTCTCAGAATTTAGACTTTCTGATAAAAGCTCAAATTCAGATATCTCATAATTCAGAATTTTAGTTTTTTTTGTGTTTTTTTTTTAGAATTGTGAGATATAAACTTGCAATTGCATTTATAATGTACAATTCTGAGGCAGAAAAAAGACAAATATTTTATTTACTTAAAAAAAAGGTTACATCACAAAATTCTGAGAAAGTAAGTCCGAATTGTGTTATATAAACTCGCAATTGCGAATTATAAAGTCAGAATTGCATAAACTCGCAATTGCGAGAAAAAGGTAAGAATTACCATTTTTATTCTCACAATTGCAAGCTTATATCATGCAATTCTGAGAAAGTAAGTTAGAATTGTGCAATATAAACTCACAATTGCAAATTATAAAGTCAGAATTGCATAATATAACTGAATTGTGAGAAAAAGTTGCAATTAGCCATTTTCATTAAGAGTTTGTATATCGCAATTGCCTTTTTCTTGCAATTGTGATTTTATTTCTTAAAATGTTTGGAAATAAACTTACAATTGAGAGTTATACCATGAAACGGTAATTAAAAAAAAATAATAATAATTTTTGAGAAAATCCATAATTGTGTGATATAAACTTGCAATTGCAAATCATAAAGTCAGAATTGCATGATATAAACTCGCAACTGCGAAAAAAAACCCCTCAGAATTGTGAAATAAAAAGTCACAATTACCCTTTATTAATGCGAGTTTCTATTAGGGCTGTGCAATATGGACAAAATAATCATATTGCGATTTTTTGAACGAATATTGCGATTGCGATTTTGTGATTTTTTTTTTTTTTTTTTGCTTTTTCAAACAAGCTACATACATACATTCTAAATGTATTCAGTGCACAAGAAGTGCATAACAAAACATTTCACAATGAAATAACATATTATTAAGTTTAGTAAGTAGTAAAATTGTCTTTAAAACAGACAACAAAAATAAATTAGCCATGTTACTTTTTTCCCGGTACTTTAGCCTACTTTGTGTAATAACGAAAACATTCATTTCAGTGGAAAAATAAGTCCAAAACTCTCTATTTTAACATTTTGAGGGCTCTACAATCTTTTGCTTTTTTTTTTTTTTTTTTTAAGAAATTCTTATGTGTTTTAATTTTTTCTGATAATCAAAAAGCATAAACATTTATTTATTTTTAATCAAATGAAAAATAAACCATTTTAATTGCTGGCAAACAAACAGAGGTTTACTGTTAAAATCAATACATGGAAGAAAAATTATATTCAGTTTAAAACATTTAAATAATAAGTGGTTAATCTTGTTGTAATATTAATTTTTTATCACATATATTGTTCTATGTAAATTATTTAAATAGGAATATATAAACACCTACATTATACTGTACAAAAGTAATACAAGACTAATATTGTTCTGTTTCATGTTAAACTGTACTTTTATTTTGACAGGTTGCCGTGAAGTTTCTGTGTGTACAGTATAATATGATGCTAGTTTTCTCAAATGAAACGGTAAAAGTGAAACTCGCAGCACCTTTGGAGATTGAGTTTATTTGTTCATGTGAGATGCAAATGCCAAAAATTAGCGGGAGCGTCATGTGTGCTTCAGTATGCGTGTAGTAGAAAAATAAAATGCGTCTCCGCCATTCATGCATACAGAGGCAAACGGAACGTGCAGGATTCATATTAAAACGGTCTTTTTGCATTTCAGTTTTCACAGACACTAGTCAATATGGCGATTTGAATTAAGAGACAGACCAACTTTTGATTTATTGATTCCAAAAATCAACGAATTACGTGGCATTCCGCGCTATAGTAAATTAGGTTTTTATGAATGGAGTCCACGATCCCGTCCGTGTTTTCGCGGAGGAGACATTGTAAATGCGCGACCATGTAGAGACCGAAATTACATGCCTTCGTGTAAATAAGATAAATAACATAAGGCAGTTTAGTTTGTTTAATAAGAGAACAATGTGTAGACCTGTTCTATAGGAAAGATAAACTTAAATGACTTCTATTGTGATCTGGTGCTATATCGAAAATAAAATGAACTTGACGTTCAAGGGGGCGGGAGTGCCGTTGGGGGGGGATAGATAAAATCGCAGCCTTATGCGGTTTAGAAATCGCATGTGCTTAAATCGCGATTTTTTTGCGATTGCGATTAATTGCACAGCCCTAGTTTCTATATCATAATTCTGACTTTGTCTCGCAATTGCGAGTTTATATCTCGCTATTCAGATTTTTTTCTTAGAATTGTGAGATATAAACTTCCAAATGCAAATTATATTGTCCAGTTCCGAGGGGGGAACTGATATTTTAATTTACTTAACTCTTTACTTTAAATCTCCCAATTCTGAGTTATTTTTTTTCCCTCACAATTGTTCATAAAAGTTTATATCATGCAATTCTGAGAAAGTAAGTCAGAATTGTGTTATATAAACTCGCAATTGCGAATTATAAAGTCAGAATTGTGTAACTGAAATTTGTAATTGTGAATTATAAAAGTAAGAATTGCATAATATGAACTCGCAATTGCGAGAAAAAAGTCAGAATTGTGAGAAAAAGTTGCAATTACCCTTTTTTATTGCGAGTTTGTATATCACAATTCTGACTTTTTTCCTTTTATTTCTTGATTTTGAGATATAAACTCAAAATTGCGAGTTATAATGTCCAATTGTGACGGGGAAAAAAGACAGATATCTTAATTTACCAAACTCACAATTGCGAGTTTAAATCTTCCAATTCTGTTTCTTTCTTGGAATTGCAAGTTTATATCACGCAATTATAAGAAAGTCAAAATTGCGAGACAAAAAGTCGCAATTACCTTTTTTATTCTGTGGCATAAACAGGCTTTTTAAAGAATTTTAAATAAATAAACAAAAACAAATAAAATTTGAACAAACAAACAAACAAAAACCATACCATGGAACGTTAATAAAAATATTTATTAGATTATTATTATTATTATTATTATTATTATTATTACAAAACTATGAGAAAAAAATGCATGATATTAACTCGCAATTGCAAATGATAAAGTCAGAATTGCGTGATATAAACTTGCAACTGCAAAAAAAAAAAAAAAAAAACAGAATTGTGAAATAAAAAGTAGCAATTACCCTTTATTATTGCGAGTTTTTATATTATATACTGTGATATACATACCAACTGATAATCAAAACCAACAAGCAAAACAATTTTGAATAATTAAAAACAAATATAATTTGAACAAACAAACAAAAACCATACCATGGAATGTTAATAAAAAAATAATTTAAAAAAATCCAGAATTGCATGATATAAACTCGCAACTGCAAAAAAAACAACAACAACAAAAAAAAAAAACACTGTGAAATAAAAAGTCCCTTTGTGAAATAAAAAGTAACTATTACTCTTTATTATTGTGAGATTCTACATTGTAATTCAAACTTTGCCATGCAATTGCGAGCTTATATCTCGCAAATTCAGAATCTGTGAGGTATAAACTTGCAATTGTGTTTTTAATTGCAAGTTTGTATTTCACAGTTCTGAATTAAAAGTGATATAAACTAACAATTGTCTGTTAAGTAAATTAAAATATATTTTACCCCTGCTCAGGAATTGGACATTATAACTCGGAATTGCAAGTTTATATCTCACAAATCTAAGAAAAAAAAATAAAAATCAGAATTGTGATATACATTTTATTAAAATAAGAGACAAAATTTGAGACAAAAACTCACAATTGCGAGTTATAAATGTCCAATTGTGAGGGGGAAATAAATGACCAATATCTTAATTTACTTAAATCGCAATTGCGAGTTTAAATCTTCCAATTCTAAGTTTATTTCTTGGAATTGCAAGTTTATATCACGCAATTCTAAGAAAGTCAAAATTGCGAGACAAAAAGTTGCAATTACCTTTATTCTGTGGCATCCATACTGTACCAAACTGATAATCAAAACCAACAAACAAAACAATTTTAAATTTAAACAAACAAAAACAAACCATACCATGGAATGTTAATAATAATAATAATAAAAAAAATATTCAATTAGATTATTTTATTTATTTATTATAAGGAAATACATTGTATTTTGATCTGGAATAGATTCTCCTTAAAAAATTAACAGATCTGGTGTTTGGTGTTTGCTTTTCAACTGCTTCTGAGAATAGCACTAGTGGCTGTACTTAAAAATCTTTGATGTTGAATGGCTGTACAGAAGTTGTGCTACAAGCCCTAACATGGAGATCATCTGGGTGTGTATTATGGTCCAGAATTAATTTAAACTCATTAACATCAGAACAAGTTTAAGAAATGAACGTGCATACACACCTGTTGTGTATCCAATGGACATTTACCTTGAGAATGTTTTTGACTCCTATAATTACGAAACTTTATGAAATTACGAATTACGAAAAGGCAATTATTTGTGAATGAAACCCAACATCCTTAAGCTTACTTGTAAAAACAGTGTCTAGCTTTAGTACTTCTTCAAAGCTGAGCTAAAACAATTTAAATTCATCCTAGCAGAGCCGTTTGACTGGTAAAAGGGGACACCCTCCCCTCGAGGGCTCGCTCCCACTTCAATGACAGAGCTTCTTCTGTGAGGCTTTTGGCACCGTGACAAGTCGCCATTGAAGAGAGACCCGACTGGCGTCACCCTGTCCTCACGTGTGAGTCTCTCGCGCACCCGCCCGCACATAGACACATATTCTATCTTTCAGGAACAAACCTTGTTCTCTGAATAGTGTTCTATCTGATGTAGGGTATCTCCCCTGAGATTCTGGTCACAAAACACAACGGTACAACACAAAATGTCTCTGTACGCTGGTGACGCACTCGATTCTGACGTGCTGGAAGTGTAAAGGCGCTTTCTGCAGCATACTGAATTGTAAGTGTTTATAAGTCCAAAAGGCTCTCTTTGTGTTCAAAGAGGAGATATTTGCATAGAGATAGAACTATATGAGGGTGAGTTAATAACGACTTTATTTCCAATTATTCATAAAAACAAATAAATAAAAAAACTGCTGATTGTGTGTCAGGGGAAAAGAGTTGCATCTGCCAATTTATGGGCACTTGAAGAAAAAAAAAAAACTGGATACTTGCTTGAGCAAGCTTTACTTTTAATGTATTCATTCATGAGCTTTTTATGACTTTAATGGATTGGACAGTGAATAAAATGGAAAGTAAATGGAGAAAGAGAGACAGAGGAGGGATGGGGTCAGGAAATGACAGCGGAGTGCACACAAACACAACTGCTCCAATACATTCAGGTTTAAAAATTGTGAGAACATAATGAAATTTTGATAGAGGTGAGGAAGATACAATGTGTTACATTTAGGGGTGCACCGAAATGAAAACTCTTGGCTAAAGCCGAAGCCGAACAAAATTAGACACTAGGCCGAAGGCGATTACCGAACACATTTTTTTTTGTGTTTTTCCCCCCATGTATTTTGCCGATTTTTTTTTTTTCACCATTGCATAAATTAAATAGCCAATATTTGCTTTTTACAGTTTTGTCTTGCTTTTCAAAAAAAAAAAAAAAAAAAAAAAAGATTACAAATCAACAATTTAAAAATATTTAACATTTTTAACATTCTAATACACATTATAGCCTACCAATAAAGTACAGTTTAACTTAAAATTAATAAGTTAGTAAAATAATATTCTTTGGCCATTTTTAAGACCCCCTTCTTGAATCAGGCATGTGTTTTTAATTGTATAAATAAATGTAGCCTTGTTGAGCAAAGAAGAACGTTATTATAAATGTTTTATTAGAGCTGTTGTAATGATTGTCATTATTTTTTGTCTTACTTTTTTATTGTATTTTACAGAACAACAGTAAAATTACAATACTAACATTTATGTATGTTGACTCTTATTTTGGCGGAAGCCCAAAGGAATACCTAAGTACTACTAATTTTTGCTGACGGCAGCAGATTTATGAATGATTTTCATCATGCGAATGATTTCCCTTGCGCTTTGGACTTTGCTGTCAGAATAAATACAATTTGTGCATGTATTAGACAACATAAAGTTCTCCACTGTGAAAAAAAAGACAGTAAATTTAACGGTAAAAAAAAGTAAAAATGCTACGGTAAAAACCTGTGAAATAGTTAACGGTAAGTTCCCCTTCTATATACGGTGAAAAACTGTGTTGGACATTGCAACGTTTTTTGAAGTGAAAAAGAACGTAAAATTTACAGTGAATAACCGTAAATTGACATTCCCAGAATTCCCTGTGTTTCATTTTTTTTAATTGAATGTTTTTTGTTGAAATAACCTTTTCTTCTTAGATTTTTCTTGGCAGTTTTGTACATTAGGGTTGTATGTTACATCTAATGTTGTTAAATTAATGTTTTTTTGCATTATTTCAGTTTTATGTGTGTTACCATGATGGTGTTTACTGTTTATGTGATGACACTGTGCACCTTCTATATATGTTAGTATTTAAAACTGTGATGGGCTTTGGTTCATCATGTGATGTTGTCATCACCACCTGCTTTTGGTGGTTATCAGTGTATTACAAAGACACAAAACAGATTTCAGTACTTCAAAAGGTTGGTACATCACCATTATATCAGTTAAAAAAAAAAAAAAAAATCAGAAATTACGGTATTTACCTGTACATTTAAGTGAAAACCGTAAAATGTAAAACATTGCTACCGTATTTTTTACAGTAAAACTCTGGTAACGACAGCTGCCAGTTTTTTCCCCCATAAATTTTACGGCTTTTTTTTTTTACAGTGTAGTTTATGTACTAATGGTTTAAGGCCATTGGTTTAAGACAAACACCCCTTTCTCTTCTCATCTAAGACATGCGATGCGGTTCTAAACTGTCTCTTGCTGTCGGTGCTTGTAATGATTTTTGCATCTTTCTCAGACAGTTTTAAATGCTTCCACACTGCTGACATGTCTGCTGCATTAGTGTGCGCCTCTATTTGATTGCGTCACGTCATTGTTTGGTATAATTTATTCTGCCTTTTCACTTATTCATTATTTTCGGCCAAATAGTTTTGAGTGCCGAACATTCAGTGCATCCCTAGTAACATTGGCATTAGTCTGTGATTGAATTCCTTAATGGCATAGTTCACTCAAAAATTACATTTCTGTCACCATTTTGTTACTCATGTCATTCCAAACATTTATTATATATTATTACACTATTAATACTTCTTTTAAAAGCTTCTTTTATTTTTTTTTATATCTTCAGTTTTCATTTCAATTTTAGTCCAAGTTATACTAATTGCTTTTGTCATTTTATTTATTTCTATTTATATATTTTATTTCAGTTTTAGGCAGACATTTTAGTATGTGAACTTAAACATTTTATTTCAATTTCAAGTTTTTCTATCTAATATTTGCTAATATTTTTTGTAGTAGTTTTAGTTAACAATAACAACAGTGTTCCAAACTTATATGTATTTTTTTTTTATTTTTTTTTATGTGGAACACAAAAGGTGACATTTTGAAAAATGTCTGATAAAGTTGTTTTGGAGCCTACTGACTTCCTCAATTAGGACAAAAACTCAAGTTTATGAGAGAAGCACTACTGCCTGGTTCATGAAAAAAAAATGCTGTTTTGAGTCTTATTTAGTCATTTGTTCACAGAATTGCTCAGAAGGTGCGCTTCTTTAAAGAATTGTTAGCCAACTATGTTCACAAGTTATGGTCACATTACCAACATAGTTCAACGATTTGGTGTTTTCCAAAAGATAATTAAAATGAACATCATGTCAACTGTGTGGTTGGAATGTTAGAAGCATATGACATGTGGACTTCAATAGACTTCAACGGATCATGCTTGAGCAAATAAGCTAACATGCAGTACATTCTGTATCAGTCATTCCATATACAGGGAGTGCAGAATTATTAGGCAAGTTGATATTCTTGTCATATTTTTTTCCCAAGCACATTTGAATAATTCCAAACCACATCAATCTTAATAACTGCTATTCATTTTGTATTTAATTATTTATATTTGATATATAATTGTCCATGAAGGCTGGAAGTGAAAAACTCCTTATTTTCAGGTGTGCAGAATTATTAGGCACATTTTCTTTTACAGATAAAATGAGCCAAAAAAGAGATTTACCTCAGACTGAAAAGTCAAAAACTATTAAATGCCCATGAGAAGGATGCAATACTAATGCAATACTGCAATTTGCAAAGTTAAGGCATGACCACCGGACTGAAAAACGCTTGTTGCATCTGCATTGTCAGAACAAACAGGTGGAGGAGAAAAGATGCATGTTATTTGCAAAAAAAGTAAGAATTAATGTTAAGAATCAGATATGAAACCATCAGGAACCATTTAGTCTCCAGCGCCACCGTTTTCCAGAACTGCAACCTACCTTGAGTCTCCAGAAGTGCAATGTGTCAGGTTCTCAGAGACTTTGCTTGGGCAAAAAATCCTAAAAAATGACCCTCAATTAATAAGAATAACATTCTGAAGTATTGTCAAATACATAGAGATGTTTTTTTTCTAGGCTTTATAGACAGATGAGTTGAGAGTGACTCTTGAAGGACCAGCACCACATCCTCTTGTAGCACTCTTTCAAGTTTATCCTCCAGAATCTGGCAGTAAGTTTTGGGACTTCAGTTTTAGTCCATCTCCTATCCTGAAATGTCTGTCTTGCAGAGAGGGACCAAAATAAACTCTTAAAACTTACTGCCAGATTCTGGAAAATATATTTTTGAAAGAGTGCTACAAGAGGATGTGGTGCTGGTCCTTCAAGAGTCACGCTCAACTCATCTGTCTATAAAGCCTAGAAAAAAACCATCTCTATGTATTTGACAATACTTCAGAATGTTATTCTTATTAATTGAGGGTCATTTTTTAGGATTTTTTGCCCAAGCAAAGTCTCTGAGAACCTGACACATTGCACTTCTGGAGACTCAAGGTAGGTTGCAGTTCTGGAAAACGGTGGCGCTGGAGACTAAATGGTTCCTGATGGTTTCATATCTGATTCTTAACATTAATTCTTACTTTTTTTGCAAATAACATGCATCTTTTCTCCTCCACCTGTTTTTTCTGACAATGCAGATGCAACAAGCGTTTTTCTGTCCG